>NW_028276372.1:45000-107500 GCF_052056855.1 Sturnus vulgaris
TATTTTGGTAAAGGTTAGACTTATGGTTAGTGTTAGGGCTAGTTGGTTTAGGGTTAGGGTTAGGGTTATTTGGTTTAGGGTTAGGTTTAGGGTCAGGGTTAGGGTTATGGTTAGGGTTATTTTGGTAAAGGTTAGGGTTAGGGTTAGGGGTAGGGTTATGGTTAGTTGGGTTTGGGTTATGGTTAGGGTTATTTTGGTAAAGGTTAGGCTTATGGTTAGTGTTAGGGCTAGTTGGTTTAGGGTTAGGGTTAGGGTTATTTGGTTTAGGTTTAGGTTTAGGGTCAGGGTTAGGGTTAGGGTTAGGGTTATTTGGGCTAGGGTTAGGGTTAGGGTTAGGGTTAGGGTTAGGGTTAGGGTTAGGGTTAGGGTTATGGTTAGTTGGGTTAGGGTTATGCTTAGGGTTATTTTGGTAAAGGTTAGGCTTATGGTTAGTGTTAGGGCTAGTTGGTTTAGGGTTAGGGTTAGGGTTATTTGGTTTAGGGTTAGGTTTAGGGTCAGGGTTAGGGTTAGGGTTAGGGTTATTTGGGCTAGGGATAGGGTTAGGGTTAGGGTGAGGGTTAGAGTTAGGGTTAGGGTTAGGGTTAGGGTTAGGGTTATGGTTAGTTGGGTTTGGGTTATGGTTTGTTGGGTTTGGGTTATGGTTATGGTTATGGTTAGGGTTAGGGTTAGGGTTAGGGTTAGGGTTATGGTTAGTTGGGTTTGGGTTATGGTTAGGGTTATTTTGGTAAAGGTTAGGCTTATGGTTAGTGTTAGGGCTAGTTGGTTTAGGGTTAGGGTTATGGTTATTTGGTTTAGGGTTAGGTTTAGGGTCAGGTTAAGGGTTAGGGTTAGGGTTATTTGGGCTAGGGTTAGGGTTAGGGTTAGGGTTAGGGTTAGGGTTATGGTTCGTTGGGTTAGGGTTATGGTTAGTGTTATTTTGGTAAAGGTTAGGCTTATGGTTAGTGTTAGGGCTAGTTGGTTTAGGGTTAGGGTTAGGGTTATTTGGTTTAGGGTTAGGTTTAGGGTCAGGGTTAAGGTTAGGGTTAGGGTTATTTGGGCTAGGGTTAGGGTTAGGGTTAGGGTTAGGGTTAGGGTTAGGGTTAGGTGTAGGGTTAGGGTTAGGGTTAGGGTTAGGGTTAGGGTTAGGGTTAGGGTTACGGTTAGGGTTAGGGTTAGGGTTATGGTTAGTTGGGTTTGGGTTATGGTTAGGGTTATTTTGGTAAAGGTTAGGCTTATGGTTAGTGTTAGGGCTAGTTGGTTTAGGGTTAGGGTTAGGGTTATTTGGTTTAGGGTTAGGTTTAGGGTCAGGGTTAGGGTTAGGGTTATTTGGGCTAGTGTTAGGGTTAGGGTTATGGTTAGTTGGGTTTGGGTTATGGTTAGGGTTATTTTGGTAAAGGTTAGGCTTATGGTTAGTGTTAGGGCTAGTTGGTTTAGGGTTAGGGTTATTTGGTTTAGGGTTAAGTTTAGGGTCAGGGTTAGGGTTAGGGTTAGGGTTATTTGGGCTAGGGTTAGGTTTAGGGTTAGGGTTAGGGTTAGGGTTATTTGGGCTAGGGTTAGGGTTAGGGTTAGGGTTAGGGTTAGGGTTAGGGCTACGGTTAGGGTTAGGGTTATGGTTAGTTGGGTTAGGGTTATGGTTAGGGTTATTTTGGTAAAGGTTAGGCTTATGGTTAGTGTTAGGGCTAGTTGGTTTAGGGTTAGGGTTATTTGGTTTAGGGTTAAGTTTAGGGTCAGGGTTAGGGTTAGGGTTAGGGTTATTTGGGCTAGGGTTAGGGTTAGGGTTAGGGTTAGGGTTAGGGTTATGGTTAGTTGGGTTTGGGTTATGGTTAGGGTTATTTTGGTAAAGGTTAGGCTTATGGTTAGTGTTAGGGCTAGTTGGTTTAGGGTTAGGGTTAGGGTTATTTGGTTTAGGGTTAGGTTTAGGGTCAGGGTTAGGGTTATGGTTAGGGTTATTTTGGTAAAGGTTAGGGTTAGTGTTAGGGGTAGGGTTATGGTTAGTTGGGTTTGGGTTATGGTTAGGGTTATTTTGGTAAAGGTTAGGCTTATGGTTAGTGTTAGGGCTAGTTGGTTTAGGGTTAGGGTTAGGGTTATTTGGTTTAGGGTTAGGTTTAGGGTCAGGGTTAGGGTTAGGGTAAGGGTTATTTGGGCTAGGGTTAGGGTTAGGGTTAGGGTTAGGGTTAGGGTTAGGGTTAGGGTTATGGTTAGTTGGGTTAGGGTTATGCTTAGCGTTATATTGGTAAAGGTTAGGCTTATGGTTAGTGTTAGGGCTAGTTGGTTTAGGGTTAGGGTTAGGGTTATTTGGTTTATGGTTAGGTTTAGGGTCAGGGTTAGGGTTAGGGTTAGGGTTATTTGGGCTAGGGTTAGGGTTAGGGTTAGGGTTAGGGTTAGGGTTAGGGTTAGGGTTAGGGTTAGGGTTAGGGTTAGGGTTAGGGTTATGGTTAGTTGGTTTTGGGTTATGGTTTGTTGGGTTTGGGTTATGGTTATGGTTATGGTTAGGGTTAGGGTTAGGGTTAGGGTTAGGGTTATGGTTAGTTGGGTTTGGGTTATGGTTAGGGTTATTTTGGTAAAGGTTAGGCTTATGGTTAGTGTTAGGGCTAGTTGGTTTAGGGTTAGGGTTAGGGTTATTTGGTTTAGGGTTAGGTTTAGGGTTAGGGTTAAGGTTAGGGTTAGGGTTATTTGGGCAAGGGTTAGGGTTAGGGTTAGGGTTAGGGTTAGGGTTAGGGTTAGGGTTATGGTTAGTTGGGTTTGGGTTATGGTTAGGGTTATTTTGGTAAAGGTTAGGCTTATGGTTAGTGTTAGGGCTAGTTGGTTTAGGGTTAGGGTTAGGGTTATTTGGTTTAGGGTTAGGTTTAGGGTCAGGGTTAGGGTTAGGGTTATTTGGGCTAGGGTTAGGGTTAGGGTTAGGGTTAGGGTTAGGGTTATGGTTAGTTGGGTTTGGGTTATGGTTAGGGTTATTTTGGTAAAGGTTAGGCTTATGGTTAGTGTTAGGGCTAGTTGGTTTAGGGTTAGGGTTAGGGTTATTTGGTTTAGGGTTAGGTTTAGGGTCAGGGTTAGGGTTATTTGGGCTAGGGTTAGGGTTAGGGTTAGGGTTAGGGTTAGGGTTATGGTTAGTTGGGTTAGGGTTATGGTTAGGGTTATTTTGGTAAAGGTTAGGCTTATGGTTAGTGTTAGGGCTAGTTGGTTTAGGGTTAGGGTTAGGGTTATTTGGTTTAGGGTTAGGTTTAGGGTCAGGGTTAGGGTTAGGGTTAGGGTTATTTGGGCTAGGGTTAGGGTTAGGGTTAGGGTTAGGGTTAGGGTTATGGTTAGTTGGGTTTGGGTTATGGTTAGGGTTATTTTGGTAAAGGTTAGGCTTATGGTTAGTGTTAGGGCTAGTTGGTTTAGGGTTAGGGTTAGGGTTATTTGGTTTAGGGTTAGGTTTAGGGTCAGGGTTAGGGTTAGGGTTATTTGGTTTAGGGTTAGGGTTAAAGTTAGGGTTAGGGTTAGGGTTAGGGTTATGTTTAGTTGGGTTTGGGTAATGGTTAGGGGTATTTTGGTAAAGGTTAGGCTTATGGTTAGTGTTAGGGCTAGTTGGTTTAGGGTTAGGGTTAGGGTTATTTGGTTAAGGTTTAGGTTTAGGGTCAGGGTTAGGGTTAGGGTTAGGGTTATTTGGGCTAGGGTTAGGGTTAGGGTTAGGGTTAGGGTTAGGGTTTAAGTTTGGGTTAGGGTTAGTTGGGTTAGGGTTATGGTTAGGGTTATTTTGGTAAAGGTTGGGCTTATGGTTAGTGTTAGGGCTAGTTGGTTTAGGGTTAGGGTTAGGGTTATTTGGTTTAGGGTTAGGTTTAGGGTCAGGGTTAGGGTTAGGGTTAGGGTTATTTGGGCTAGGGTTAGGGTTAGGGTTAGGGTTAGGGTTAGGGTTATGGTTAGTTGGGTTTGGGTTATGGTTAGGGTTATTTTGGTAAAGGTTAGGCTTATGATTAATGTTAGGGCTAGTTGGTTTAGGGTTAGGGTTAGGGTTATTTGGTTTAGGTTTAGGTTTGGGGTCAGGGTTAGGGTTAGGGTTAGGGTTATTTGGGCTAGGGTTAGGGTTAGGGTTAGGGTTAGGGTTAGGGTTAGGGTTAGGGTTAGGGTTAGGGTTAGGGTTAGGGTTATGGTTAGTTGGGTTTGGGTTATGGTTAGGGTTATTTTGATAAAGGTTAGGCTTATGGTTAGTGTTAGGGTTAGGGTTATGGTTAGTTGGGTTTGGGTTATGGTTAGGGTTATTTTGGTAAAGGTTAGGCTTATGGTTAGTGTTAGGGCTAGTTGGTTTAGGGTTAGGGTTAGGGTTATTTGGGCTAGGGTTAGGGTTAGGGTTAGGGTTAGGGTTAGGGTTAGGGTTATGGTTAGTTGGGTTTGGGTTATGGTTAGGGTTATTTTGGTAAAGGTTAGGCTTATGGTTAGTGTTAGGGCTAGTTGGTTTAGGGTTAGGGTTAGGGTTATTTGGTTTAGGGTTAGGTTTAGGGTCAGGGTTAGGGTTAGGGTTAGGGCTATTTGGGCTAGGGTTAGGGTTAGGGTTAGGGTTAGGGTTATGGTTAGTTGGGTTAGGGTTATGGTTAGGGTTATTTTGGTAAAGGTTAGGCTTATGGTTAGTGTTAGGGCTAGTTGGTTTAGGGTTAGGGTTAGGGTTATTTGGTTTAGGGTTAGGTTTAGGGTCAGGGTTAGGGTTAGGGTTAGGGTTATTTGGGCTAGGGTTAGGGTTAGGGTTAGGGTTATGGTTAGTTGGGTTTGGGTTATGGTTAGGGTTATTTTGGTAAAGGTTACGCTTATGGTTAGTGTTAGGGCTAGTTGGTTTAGGGTTAGGGTTAGGGTTATTTGGTTTAGGGTTAGGTTTAGGGTCAGGGTTAGGGTTAGGGTTATTTGGGCTAGGGTTAGGGTTAGGGTTAGGGTTAGGGTTAGGGTTAGGGTTAGGGTTAGGGTTAGGGTTAGTTGGGTTAGAGTTATGGTTAGGGTTATTTTGGTAAAGGTTAGGCTCAGGGTTAGTGTTAGGGCTAGTTGGTTTAGGGTTAGGGTTAGGGTTATTTGGTTTAGGGTTAGGTTTAGGGTCAGGGTTATGGTTAGGGTTAGGGTTATATGGGCTAGGGTTAGGGTTAGGGTTAGGGTTAGGGTTATGGTTAGTTGGGTTTGGGTTATGGTTAGGGTTATTTTGGTAAAGGTTAGGCTTAGGGTTAGTGTTAGGGCTAGTTGGTTTAGGGTTAGGGTTAGGGTTATTTGGTTTAGGGTTAGGTTTAGGGTCAGGGTTAGGGTTAGGGTTAGGGTAATTTGGGCTAGAGTTAGGGTTAGGGTTAGGGTTAGGGTTAGGGTTAGGGTTATGGTTAGTTTGGTTAGGGTTATGGTTAGGGTTATTTTGGTAAAGGTTAGGCTTATGGTTAGTGTTAGGGCTAGTTGGTTTAGGGTTAGGGTTAGGGTTATTTGGTTTAGGGTTTGGTTTAGGGTCAGGGTTAGGGTTAGGGTTAGGGTTAGGGTTATTTGGGCTAGGGTTAGGGTTAGGGTTAGGGTTAGGGTTAGGGTTAGGGTTAGGGTTATGGTTAGTTGGGTTTGGGTTATGGTTAGGGTTATTTTGGTAAAGGTTAGGCTTATGGTTAGTGTTAGGGCTAGTTGGTTTAGGGTTAGGGTTAGGGTTATTTGGTTTAGGGTTAGGTTTAGGGTCAGGGTTAGGGTTAGGGTTAGGGTTATTTGGGCTAGGGTTAGGGTTAGGGTTAGGGTTAGGGTTAGGGTTATGGTTAGTTGGGTTTGGGTTATGGTTAGGGTTATTTTGGTAAAGGTTAGGCTTATGGTTAGTGTTAGGGCTAGTTGGTTTAGGGTTAGGGTTAGGGTTATTTGGTTTAGGTTTAGGTTTAGGGTCAGGGTTAGGGTTAGGGTTAGGGTTATTTGGGCTAGGGTTAGGGTTAGGGTTAGGGTTAGGGTTAGGGTTATGGTTAGTTGGGTTAGGGTTATGGTTAGGGTTATTTTGGTAAAGGTTAGGCTTATGGTTAGTGTTAGGGCTAGTTGGTTTAGGGTTAGGGTTAGGGTTATTTGGTTTAGGGTTAGGTTTAGGGTCAGGGTTAGGGTTAGGGTTAGGGTTATTTGGGCTAGGGTTAGGGTTAGGGTTAGGGTTAGGGTTAGGGTTAGGGTTAGGGTTAGGGTTAGGGTTAGGGTTAGGGTTATGGTTAGTTGGGTTTGGGTTATGGTTAGGGTTATTTTGGTAAAGGTTAGGCTTATGGTTAGTGTTAGGGCTAGTTGGTTTAGGGTTAGGGTTAGGGTTATTTGGTTTAGGGTTAGGTTTAGGGTCAGGGTTAGGGTTAGGGTTAGGGTTATTTGGGCTAGGGTTAGGGTTAGGGTTAGGGTTAGGGTTAGGGTTATGGTTAGTTGGGTTTGGGTTATGGTTAGGGTTATTTTGGTAAAGGTTAGGCTTATGGTTAGTGTTAGGGCTAGTTGGTTTAGGGTTAGGGTTAGGGTTATTTGGTTTAGGGTTAGGTTTAGGGTCAGGGTTAGGGTTAGGGTTAGGGTTATTTGGGCTAGGGTTAGGGTTAGGGTTAGGGTTAGGGTTAGGGTTATGGTTAGTTGGGTTAGGGTTATGGTTAGGGTTATTTTGGTAAAGGTTAGGCTTATGGTTAGTGTTAGGGCTAGTTGGTTTAGGGTTAGGGTTAGGGTTATTTGGTTTAGGGTTAGGTTTAGGGTCAGGGTTAGGGTTAGGGTTAGGGTTATTTGGGCTAGGGTTAGGGTTAGGGTTAGGGTTAGGGTTAGGGTTAGGGTTAGGGTTATGGTTAGTTGGGTTTGGGTTATGGTTAGGGTTATTTTGGTAAAGGTTAGGCTTATGGTTAGTGTTAGGGCTAGTTGGTTTAGGGTTAGGGTTAGGGTTATTTGGTTTAGGGTTAGGTTTAGGGTCAGGGTTAGGGTTAGGGTTAGGGTTATTTGGGCTAGTCTTAGGGTTAGGGTTATGGTTAGTTGGGTTTGGGTTATGGTTAGTTGGGTTTGGGATATGGTTAGGGTTATTGTTAGGGTTATTTTGGTAAAGGTTAGGCTTATGGTTAGTGTTAGGGCTAGTTGGTTTAGGGTTAGGGTTAGGGTTATTTGGTTTAGGGTTAGGTTTAGGGTCAGGGTTAGGGTTAGGGTTATTTGGGCTAGGGTTAGGGTTAGGGTTAGGGTTAGGGTTAGGGTTAGGGTTATGGTTAGTTGGGTTTGGGTTATGGTTAGGGTTATTTTGGTAAAGGTTAGGCTTATGGTTAGTGTTAGGGCTAGTTGGTTTAGGGTTAGGGTTAGGGTTATTTGGTTTAGGGTTAGGTTTAGGGTCAGGGTTAGGGTTAGGGTTAGGGTTATATGGGCTAGGGTTAGGGTTAGGGTTAGGGTTAGGGTTAGGGTTAGGGTTAGGGTTAGGGTTAGGGTTAGGGTTAGGGTTATGGTTAGGTGGGTTTGGGTTATGGTTAGGGTTATTTTGGTAAAGGTTAGGCTTAGGTTTAGTGTTAGGGCTAGTTGGTTTAGGGTTAGGGTTAGGGTTATTTGGTTTAGGGTTAGGTTTAGGGTCAGGGTTAGGGTTAGGGTTAGGGTTATTTGGGCTAGGGTTAGGGTTAGGGTTAGGGTTAGGGTTAGGGTTATGGTTAGTTGGGTTTGGGTTATGGTTAGGGTTATTTTGGTAAAGGTTAGGCTTATGGTTAGTGTTAGGGCTAGTTGGTTTAGGGTTAGGGTTAGGGTTATTTGGTTTAGGGTTAGGTTTAGGGTCAGGGTTAGGGTTAGGGTTAGGGTTATTTGGGCTAGGGTTAGGGTTAGGGTTAGGGTTAGGGTTAGGGTTATGGTTAGTTGGGTTAGGGTTATGGTTAGGGTTATTTTGGTAAAGGTTAGGCTTATGGTTAGTGTTAGGGCTAGTTGGTTTAGGGTTAGGGTTAGGGTTATTTGGTTTAGGGTTAGGTTTAGGGTCAGGGTTAGGGTTAGGGTTAGGGTTATTTGGGCTAGGGTTAGGGTTAGGGTTAGGGTTAGGGTTAGGGTTAGTTGGGTTAGAGTTATGGTTAGGGTTATTTTGGTAAAGGTTAGGCTTAGGGTTAGTGTTAGGGCTAGTTGGTTTAGGGTTAGGGTTAGGGTTATTTGGTTTAGGGTTAGGTTTAGGGTCAGGGTTAGGGTTAGGGTTAGGGTTATTTGGGCTAGGGTTAGGGTTAGGGTTAGGGTTAGGGTTAGGGTTAGGGTTATGGTTAGTTTGGTTAGGGTTATGGTTAGGGTTATTTTGGTAAAGGTTAGGCTTATGGTTAGTGTTAGGGCTAGTTGGTTTAGGGTTAGGGTTAGGGTTATTTGGTTTAGGGTTAGGTTTAAGGTCAGGGTTAGGGTTAGGGTTAGGGTTAGGGTTATTTGGGCTAGGGTTAGGGTTAGGGTTAGGGTTAGGGTTAGTTGGGTTAGGGTTATGGTTAGGGTTATTTTGGTAAAGGTTAGGCTTATGGTTAGTGTTAGGGCTAGTTGGTTTAGGGTTAGGGTTAGGGTTATTTGGTTTAGGGTTAGGTTTAGGGTCAGGGTTAGGGTTAGGGTTAGGGTTATTTGGGCTAGGGTTAGGGTTAGGGTTAGGGTTAGGGTTAGGGTTATGGTTAGTTGGGTTTGGGTTATGGTTAGGGCTATTTTGGTAAAGGTTAGGCTTATGGTTAGTGTTAGGGCTAGTTGGTTTAGGGTTAGGGTTAGGGTTATTTGGTTTAGGGTTAGGTTTAGGGTCAGGGTTAGGGTTAGGGTTATTTGGGCTAGGGTTAGGGTTAGGCTTAGGGTTAGGGTTAGGGTTAGGGTTAGGGTTAGGGTTATGGTTAGTTGGGTTAGGGTTATGGTTAGGGTTATTTTGGTAAAGTTTAGGCTTATGGTTAGTGTTAGGGCTAGTTGGTTTAGGGTTAGGGTTAGGGTTATTTGGTTTAGGGTTAGGTTTAGGGTCAGGGTTAGGGTTAGGGTTAGGGTTATTTGGGCTAGGGTTAGGGTTAGGGTTAGGGTTAGGGTTAGGGTTATGGTTAGTTGGGTTAGGGTTATGGTTAGGGTTATTTTGGTAAAGGTTAGGCTTATGGTTAGTGTTAGGGCTAGTTGGTTTAGGGTTAGGGTTAGGGTTATTTGGTTTAGGGTTAGGTTTAGGGTCAGGGTTAGGGTTAGGGTTAGGGTTATTTGGGCTAGGGTTAGGGTTAGGGTTAGGGTTAGGGTTAGGGTTATGGTTAGTTGGGTTTGGGTTATGGTTAGGGTTATTTTGGTAAAGGTTAGGCTTATGGTTAGTGTTAGGGCTAGTTGGTTTAGGGTTAGGGTTAGGGTTATTTGGTTTAGGGTTAGGTTTAGGGTCAGGGTTAGGGTTAGGGTTAGGGTTATTTGGGCTAGGGTTAGGGTTAGGGTTAGGGTTAGGGTTAGGGTTAGGGTTAGGGTTAGTTGGGTTAGAGTTATGGTTAGGGTTATTTTGGTAAAGGTTAGACTTAGGGTTAGTGTTAGGGCTAGTTGGTTTAGGGTTAGGGTTAGGGTTATTTGGTTTAGGGTTAGGTTTAGGGTCAGGGTTAGGGTTAGGGTTAGGGTTATATAGGCTAGGGTTAGGGTTAGGGTTAGGGTTAGGGTTAGGGTTAGGGTTAGGGTTAGGGTTAGGGTTATGGTTAGGTGGGTTTGGGTTATGGTTAGGGTTATTTTGGTAAAGGTTAGACTTAGGTTTAGTGTTAGGGCTATTTGGTTTAGGGTTAGGGTTAGGGTTATTTGGTTTAGGGTTAGGTTTAGGGTCAGGGTTAGGGTTAGGGTTAGGGTTATTTGGGCTAGGGTTAGGGTTAGGGTTAGGGTTATGGTTAGGGTTATGGTTAGTTGGGTTAGGGTTATGGTTAGGGTTATTTTGGTAAAGGTTAGGCTTATGGTTAGTGTTAGGGCTAGTTGGTTTAGGGTTAGGGTTAGGGTTATTTGGTTTAGGGTTAGGTTTAGGGTCAGGGTTAGGGTTAGGGTTAGGGTTATTTGGGCTAGGGTTAGGGTTAGGGTTAGGGTTATGGTTAGTTGGGTTTGGGTTATGGTTAGGGTTATTTTGGTAAAGGTTAGGCTTATGGTTAGTGTTAGGGCTAGTTGGTTTAGGGTTAGGGTTAGGGTTATTTGGTTTAGGGTTAGGTTTAGGGTCAGGGTTAGGGTTAGGGTTATTTGGGCTAGGGTTAGGGTTAGGGTTAGGGTTAGGGTTATGGTTAGGTGGGTTTGGGTTATGGTTAGGGTTATTTTGGTAAAGGTTAGGCTTAGGTTTAGTGTTAGGGCTATTTGGTTTAGGGTTAGGGTTAGGGTTATTTGGTTTAGGGTTAGGTTTAGGGTCAGGGTTAGGGTTAGGGTTAGGGTTATTTGGGCTAGGGTTAGGGTTAGGGTTAGGGTTAGTGTTAGGGTTAGGGTTATGGTTAGTTTGGTTAGGGTTATGGTTAGGGTTATTTTGGTAAAGGTTAGGCTTATGGTTAGTGTTAGGGCTAGTTGGTTTAGGGTTAGGGTTAGGGTTATTTGGTTTAGGGTTAGGTTTAGGGTCAGGGTTAGGGTTAGGGTTAGGGTTAGGGTTATTTGGGCTAGGGTTAGGGTTAGGGTTAGGGTTAGGGTTAGTTGGGTTAGGGTTATGGTTAGGGTTATTTTGGTAAAGGTTAGGCTTATGGTTAGTGTTAGGGCTAGTTGGTTTAGGGTTAGGGTTAGGGTTATTTGGTTTAGGGTTAGGTTTAGGGTCAGGGTTAGGGTTAGGGTTAGGGTTATTTGGGCTAGGGTTAGGGTTAGGGTTAGGGTTAGGGTTAGGGTTATGGTTAGTTGGGTTTGGGTTATGGTTAGGGCTATTTTGGTAAAGGTTAGGCTTATGGTTAGTGTTAGGGCTAGTTGGTTTAGGGTTAGGGTTAGGGTTATTTGGTTTAGGGTTAGGTTTAGGGTCAGGGTTAGGGTTAGGGTTAGGGTTATTTGGGCTAGGGTTAGGGTTAGGGTTAGGGTTAGGGTTAGGGTTATGGTTAGTTGGGTTTGGGTTATGGTTAGGGCTATTTTGGTAAAGGTTAGGCTTATGGTTAGTGTTAGGGCTAGTTGGTTTAGGGTTAGGGTTAGGGTTATTTGGTTTAGGGTTAGGTTTAGGGTCAGGGTTAGGGTTAGGGTTATTTGGGCTAGGGTTAGGGTTAGGGTTAGGGTTAGGGTTAGGGTTATGGTTAGTTGGGTTAGGGTTATGGTTAGGGTTATTTTGGTAAAGGTTAGGCTTATGGTTAGTGTTAGGGCTAGTTGGTTTAGGGTTAGGGTTAGGGTTATTTGGTTTAGGGTTAGGTTTAGGGTCAGGGTTAGGGTTAGGGTTAGGGTTATTTGGGCTAGGGTTAGGGTTAGGGTTAGGGTTAGGGTTAGGGTTAGGGTTAGGGTTATGGTTAGTTGGGTTAGGGTTATGGATAGGGTTATTTTGGTAAAGGTTAGGCTTATGGTTAGTGTTAGGGCTAGTTGGTTTAGGGTTAGGGTTAGGGTTATTTGGTTTAGGGTTAGGTTTAGGGTCAGGGTTAGGGTTAGGGTTAGGGTTATTTGGGCTAGGGTTAGGGTTAGGGTTAGGGTTAGGGTTAGGGTTATGGTTAGTTGGGTTAGGGTTATGGTTAGGGTTATTTTGGTAAAGGTTAGGCTTATGGTTAGTGTTAGGGCTAGTTGGTTTAGGGTGAGGGTTAGGGTTATTTGGTTTAGGGTTAGGTTTAGGGTCAGGGTTAGGGTTAGGGTTAGGGTTATTTGGGCTAGGGTTAGGGTTAGGGTTAGGGTTAGGGTTAGGGTTATGGTTAGTTGGGTTTGGGTTATGGTTAGGGTTATTTTGGTAAAGGTTAGGCTTATGGTTAGTGTTAGGGCTAGTTGGTTTAGGGTTAGGGTTAGGGTTATTTGGTTTAGGGTTAGGTTTAGGGTCAGGGTTAGGGTTAGGGTTAGGGTTATTTTGGCTAGGGTTAGGGTTAGGGTTAGGGTTAGGGTTAGGGTTAGTTGGGTTAGAGTTATGGTTAGGGTTATTTTGGTAAAGGTTAGGCTTAGGGTTAGTGTTAGGGCTAGTTGGTTTAGGGTTAGGGTTAGGGTTATTTGGTTTAGGGTTAGGTTTAGGGTCAGGGTTAGGGTTAGGGTTAGGGTTATATGGGCCAGGGTTAGGGTTAGGGTTAGGGTTAAGGTTAGGGTTAGGGTTAGGGTTAGGGTTAGGGTTAGGGTTAGGTGGGTTTGGGTTATGGTTAGGGTTATTTTGGTAAAGGTTAGGCTTAGGTTTAGTGTTAGGGCTATTTGGTTTAGGGTTATGGTTAGGGTTATTTGGTTTAGGGTTAGGTTTAGGGTCAGGGTTAGTGTTAGGATTATTTGGGCTAGGGTTAGGGTTAGGTTTAGGGTTAGGGTTAGGGTTAGGGTTATGGTTAGTTGGGTTAGGGTTATGGTTAGGGTTATTTTGGTAAAGGTTAGGCTTATGGTTAGTGTTAGGGCTAGTTGGTTTAGGGTTAGGGTTAGGGTTATTTGGTTTAGGGTTAGGTTTAGGGTCAGGGTTAGGGTTAGGGTTAGGGTTATTTGGGCTAGGGTTAGGCTTAGGGTTAGGGTTATGGTTAGTTGGGTTAGGGTTATGGTTAGGGTTATTTTGGTAAAGGTTAGGCTTATGGTTAGTGTTAGGGCTAGTTGGTTTAGGGTTAGGGTTAGGGTTATTTGGTTTAGGGTTAGGTTTAGGGTCAGGGTTAGGGTTAGGGTTATTTGGGCTAGGGTTAGGGTTAGGGTTAGGCTTAGGGTTAGGGTTAGGGTTATGGTTAGGTGGGTTTGGGTTATGGTTAGGGTTATTTTGGTAAAGGTTAGGCTTAGGGTTAGTGTTAGGGCTAGTTGGTTTAGGGTTAGGGTTAGGGTTATTTGGTTTAGGGTTAGGTTTAGGGTCAGGGTTAGGGTTAGGGTTAGGGTTATTTGGGCTAGGGTTAGGGTTAGGGTTAGGGTTAGGGTTAGGGTTATGGTTAGTTGGGTTAGGGTTATGGTTAGGGTTATTTTGGTAAAGGTTAGGCTTATGGTTAGTGTTAGGGCTAGTTGGTTTAGGGTTAGGGTTAGGGTTATTTGGTTTAGGGTTAGGTTTAGGGTCAGGGTTAGGGTTAGGGTTAGGGTTATTTGGGCTAGGGTTAGGGTTAGGGTTAGGGTTAGGGTTATGGTTAGTTGGGTTTGGGTTATGGTTAGGGTTATTTTGGTAAAGGTTAGGCTTATGGTTAGTGTTAGGGCTAGTTGGTTTAGGGTTAGGGTTAGGGTTATTTGGTTTAGGGTTAGGTTTAGGGTCAGGGTTAGGGTTAGGGTTATTTGGGCTAGGGTTAGGGTTAGGGTTAGGGTTAGGGTTAGGGTTAGGGTTATGGTTAGTTGGGTTTGTGTTATGGTTAGGGTTATTTTGGTAAAGGTTAGGCTTATGGTTAGTCTAAGGGCTAGTTTGTTTAGGGTTAGGGTTAGGGTTATTTGGTTTAGGGTTAGGTTTAGGGTCAGGGTTAGGGTTAGGGTTAGGGTTATTTGGGCTAGGGTTAGGGTTAGGGTTAGGGTTAGGGTTATGGTTAGTTGGGTTTGGGTTATGGTTAGGGTTATTTTGGTAAAGGTTAGGCTTATGGTTAGTGTTAGGGCAAGTTGGTTTAGGGTTAGGGTTAGGGTTATTTGGTTTAGGGTTAGGTTTATGGTCAGGGTTAGGGTTAGGGTTAGGGTTATTTGGGCTAGGGTTAGGGTTAGGGTTAGGGTTAGGGTTAGGGTTAGTTGGGTTAGGGTTATGGTTAGGGTTATTTTGGTAAAGGTTAGGCTTATGGTTAGTGTTAGGGCTAGTTGGTTTAGGGTTAGGGTTAGGGATATTTGGTTTAGGGTTAGGTTTAGGGTCAGGGTTAGGGTTAGGGTTAGGGTTATTTGGGCTAGGGTTAGGGTTAGGGTTAGGGTTAGGGTTATGGTTAGTTGGGTTAGGGTTAGGGTTAGGGTTATTTTGGTAAAGGTTAGGCTTAGGGTTAGTGTTAGGGCTAGTTGGTTTAGGGTTAGGGTTAGGGTTATTTGGTTTAGGGTTAGGTTTAGGGTCAGGGTTAGGGTTAGGGTTAGGGTTATATGGGCTAGGGTTAGGGTTAAGGTTAGGGTTAGGGTTAGGGTTAGGGTTAGGGTTATGGTTAGGTGTGTTTGGGTTATGGTTAGGGTTATTTTGGTAAAGGTTAGGCTTAGGGTTAGTGTTAGGGCTATTTGGTTTAGGGTTAGGGTTAGGGTTATTTGGTTTAGGGTTAGGTTTAGGGTCAGGGTTAGGGTTAGGGTTAGGGTTATTTGGGCTAGGCTTAGGGTTAGGGTTAGGGTTAGGGTTAGGGTTAGGGTTATGGTTAGTTGGGTTAGGGTTATGGTTAGGGTTATTTTGGTAAAGGTTAGGCTTATGGTTAGTGTTAGGGCTAGTTGGTTTAGGGTTAGGGTTAGGGTTATTTGGTTTAGGGTTAGGTTTAGGGTCAGGGTTAGGGTTAGGGTTATTTGGGCTAGGGTTAGGGTTAGGGTTAGGCTTAGGGTTAGGGTTAGGGTTAGGGTTAGTTGGGTTAGGGTTATGGTTAGGGTTATTTTGGTAAAGGTTAGGCTCAGGGTTAGTGTTAGGGCTAGTTGGTTTAAGGTTAGGTTTAGGGTCAGGGTTAGGGTTAGGGTTAGGGTTATTTGGGCTAGGGTTAGGGTTAGGGTTAGGGTTAGGGTTAGGGTTAGTTGGGTTAGGGTTATGGTTAGGGTTATTTTGGTAAAGGTTAGGCTTATGGTTAGTGTTAGGGCTAGTTGGTTTAGGGTTAGGGTTAGGGTTATTTGGTTTAGGGTTAGGTTTAGGGTCAGGGTTAGGGTTAGGGTTAGGGTTATTTGGGCTAGGGTTAGGGTTAGGGTTAAGGTTAGGGTTAGGGTTAGTGTTAGGGTTATGGTTAGGTGGGTTTGGGTTATGGTTAGGGTTATTTTGGTAAAGGTTAGGCTTATGGTTAGTGTTAGGGCTATTTGGTTTAGGGTTAGGGTTAGGGTTATTTGGTTTAGGGTTAGGTTTAGGGTCAGGGTTAGGGTTAGGGTTAGGGTTATTTGGGCTAGGGTTAGGGTTAGGGGTAGGGTTAGGGTTAGGGTTAGGGTTAGGGTTAGGGTTATGGTTAGTTGGGTTAGGGTTATGGTTAGGGTTATTTTGGTAAAGGTTAGGCTTATGGTTAGTGTTAGGGCTAGTTGGTTTAGGGTTAGGGTTAGGGTTATTTGGTTTAGGGTTAGGTTTAGGGTCAGGGTTAGGGTTAGGGTTAGGGTTATTTGGGCTAGGGTTAGGGTTAGGGTTAGGGTTAGGGTTATTGTTAGTTGGGTTTGGGTTATGGTTAGGGATATTTTGGTAAAGGTTAGGCTTATGGTTAGTGTTAGGGCTAGTTGGTTTAGGGTTAGGGTTAGGGTTATTTGGTTTAGGGTTAGGTTTAGGGTCAGGGTTAGGGTTAGGGTTATTTGGGCTAGGGTTAGGGTTAGGGTTAGGGTTAGGGTTAGGGTTATGGTTAGTTGGGTTAGGGTTATGGTTAGGGTTATTTTGGTAAAGGTTAGGCTTATGGTTAGTGTTAGGGCTAGTTGGTTTAGGGTTAGGGTTAGGGTTATTTGGTTTAGGGTTAGGTTTAGGGTCAGGGTTAGGGTTAGGGTTAGGGTTATTTGGGCTAGGGTTAGGGTTAGGGTTAGGGTTAGGGTTAGGGTTATGGTTAGTTGGGTTTGGGTTATGATTAGGGTTATTTTGGTAAAGGTTAGGCTTATGGTTAGTGTTAGGGCTAGTTGGTTTAGGGTTAGGGTTAGGGTTATTTGGTTTAGGGTTAGGTTTAGGGTCAGGGTTAGGGTTAGGGTTAGGGTTATTTGGGCTTGGGTTAGGGTTAGGGTTAGGGTTAGGGCTAGGGTTAGGGTTAGGGTTATGGTTAGTTGGGTTAGGGTTATGGTTAGGGTTATTTTGGTAAAGGTTAGGCTTATGGTTAGTGTTAGGGCTAGTTGGTTTAGGGTTAGGGTTAGGGTTATTTGGTTTAGGGTTAGGTTTAGGGTCAGGGTTAGGGTTAGGGTTAGGGTTATTTGGGCTAGGGTTAGGGTTAGGGTTAGGGTTATGGTTAGTTGGGTTTGGGTTATGGTTAGGGTTATTTTGGTAAAGGTTAGGCTTATGGTTAGTGTTAGGGCTAGTTGGTTTAGGGTTAGGGTTAGGGTTATTTGGTTTAGGGTTAGGTTTAGGGTCAGGGTTAGGGTTAGGGTTATTTGGGCTAGGGTTAGGGTTAGGGTTATTTGGGCTAGGGTTAGGGTTAGGGTTAGGGTTATGGTTAGTTGGGTTAGGGTTATGGTTAGGGTTATTTTGGTATAGGTTAGGCTTATGGTTAGTGTTAGGGCTAGTTGGTTTAGGGTTAGGGTTAGGGTTATTTGGTTTAGGGTTAGGTATAGGGTCAGGGTTAGGGTTAGGGTTAGGGTTATTTGGGCTAGGGTTAGGGTTAGGGTTAGGGTTAGGGTTAGGGTTAGGGTTATGGTTAGTTGGGTTTGGGTTATGGTTAGGGTTATTTTGGTAAAGGTTAGGCTTATGGTTAGTGTTAGGGCTAGTTGGTTTAGGGTTATGGTTAGGGTTATTTGGTTTAGGGTTAGGTTTAGGGTCAGGGTTAGGATTAGGGTTATTTGGGCTAGGGTTAGGGTTAGGGTTAGGGTTAGGGTTAGGGTTAGGGTTATGGTTAGTTGGGTTTGGGTTATGGTTAGGGTTATTTTGGTAAAGGTTAGTCTTATGGTTAGTGTTAGGGCTAGTTGGTTTAGGGTTAGGGTTAGGGTTATTTGGTTTAGGGTTAGGTTTAGGGTCAGGGTTTGGGTTAGGGTTAGGGTTATTTGGGCTAGGGTTAGGGTTAGGGTTAGGGTTAGGGTTAGGGTTAGTTGGGTTAGGGTTATGGTTAGGGTTATTTTGGTAAAGGTTAGGCTTATGGTTAGTGTTAGGGCTAGTTGGTTTAGGGTTAGGGTTAGGGTTATTTGGTTTAGGGTTAGGTTTAGGGTCAGGGTTAGGGTTAGGGTTAGGGTTATTTGGGCTAGGGTTAGGGTTAGGGTTAGGGTTATGGTTAGTTGGGTTTGGGTTATGGTTAGGGTTATTTTGGTAAAGGTTAGGCTTATGGTTAGTGTTAGGGCTAGTTGGTTTAGGGTTAGGGTTAGGGTTATTTGGTTTAGGGTTAGGTTTAGGGTCAGGGTTAGGGTTAGGGTTATTTGGGCTAGGGTTAGGGTTAGGGTTAGGGTTAGGGTTATGGTTAGGTGGGTTTGGGTTATGGTTAGGGTTATTTTGGTAAAGGTTAGGCTTAGGTTTAGTGTTAGGGCTATTTGGTTTAGGGTTAGGGTTAGGGTTATTTGGTTTAGGGTTAGGTTTAGGGTCAGGGTTAGGGTTAGGGTTAGGGTTATTTGGGCTAGGGTTAGGGTTAGGGTTAGGGTTAGTGTTAGGGTTAGGGTTATGGTTAGTTTGGTTAGGGTTATGGTTAGGGTTATTTTGGTAAAGGTTAGGCTTATGGTTAGTGTTAGGGCTAGTTGGTTTAGGGTTAGGGTTAGGGTTATTTGGTTTAGGGTTAGGTTTAGGGTCAGGGTTAGGGTTAGGGTTAGGGTTAGGGTTATTTGGGCTAGGGTTATGGTTAGGGTTAGGGTTAGGGTTAGTTGGGTTAGGGTTATGGTTAGGGTTATTTTGGTAAAGGTTAGGCTTATGGTTAGTGTTAGGGCTAGTTGGTTTAGGGTTAGGGTTAGGGTTATTTGGTTTAGGGTTAGGTTTAGGGTCAGGGTTAGGGTTAGGGTTAGGGTTATTTGGGCTAGGGTTAGGGTTAGGGTTAGGGTTAGGGTTAGGGTTATGGTTAGTTGGGTTTGGGTTATGGTTAGGGCTATTTTGGTAAAGGTTAGGCTTATGGTTAGTGTTAGGGCTAGTTGGTTTAGGGTTAGGGTTAGGGTTATTTGGTTTAGGGTTAGGTTTAGGGTCAGGGTTAGGGTTAGGGTTATTTGGGCTAGGGTTAGGGTTAGGGTTAGGGTTAGGGTTAGGGTTATGGTTAGTTGGGTTAGGGTTATGGTTAGGGTTATTTTGGTAAAGGTTAGGCTTATGGTTAGTGTTAGGGCTAGTTGGTTTAGGGTTAGGGTTAGGGTTATTTGGTTTAGGGTTAGGTTTAGGGTCAGGGTTAGGGTTAGGGTTAGGGTTATTTGGGCTAGGGTTAGGGTTAGGGTTAGGGTTAGGGTTAGGGTTAGGGTTACGGTTATGGTTAGTTGGGTTTGGGTTATGGTTAGGGTTATTTTGGTAAAGGTTAGGCTTATGGTTAGTGTTAGGGCTAGTTGGTTTAGGGTTAGGGTTAGGGTTATTTGGTTTAGGGTTAGGTTTAGGGTCAGGGTTAGGGTTAGGGTTAGGGTTATTTGGGCTAGGGTTAGGGTTAGGGTTAGGGTTAGGGTTAGGGTTATGGTTAGTTGGGTTAGGGTTATGGTTAGGGTTATTTTGGTAAAGGTTAGGCTTATGGTTAGTGTTAGGGCTAGTTGGTTTAGGGTGAGGGTTAGGGTTATTTGGTTTAGGGTTAGGTTTAGGGTCAGGGTTAGGGTTAGGGTTAGGGTTATTTGGGCTAGGGTTAGGGTTAGGGTTAGGGTTAGGGTTAGGGTTATGGTTAGTTGGGTTTGGGTTATGGTTAGGGTTATTTTGGTAAAGGTTAGGCTTATGGTTAGTGTTAGGGCTAGTTGGTTTAGGGTTAGGGTTAGGGTTATTTGGTTTAGGGTTAGGTTTAGGGTCAGGGTTAGGGTTAGGGTTAGGGTTATTTTGGCTAGGGTTAGGGTTAGGGTTAGGGTTAGGGTTAGGGTTAGTTGGGTTAGAGTTATGGTTAGGGTTATTTTGGTAAAGGTTAGGCTTAGGGTTAGTGTTAGGGCTAGTTGGTTTAGGGTTAGGGTTAGGGTTATTTGGTTTAGGGTTAGGTTTAGGGTCAGGGTTAGGGTTAGGGTTAGGGTTATATGGGCTAGGGTTAGGGTTAGGGTTAGGGTTAGGGTTAGGGTTAGGGTTAGGGTTAGGGTTAGGGTTAGGGTTAGGTGGGTTTGGGTTATGGTTAGGGTTATTTTGGTAAAGGTTAGGCTTAGGTTTAGTGTTAGGGCTATTTGGTTTAGGGTTATGGTTAGGGTTATTTGGTTTAGGGTTAGGTTTAGGGTCAGGGTTAGGGTTAGGATTATTTGGGCTAGGGTTAGGGTTAGGGTTAGGGTTAGGGTTAGGGTTAGGGTTATGGTTAGTTGGGTTAGGGTTATGGTTAGGGTTATTTTGGTAAAGGTTAGGCTTATGGTTAGTGTTAGGGCTAGTTGGTTTAGGGTTAGGGTTAGGGTTATTTGGTTTAGGGTTAGGTTTAGGGTCAGGGTTAGGGTTAGGGTTAGGGTTATTTGGGCTAGGGTTAGGCTTAGGGTTAGGGTTATGGTTAGTTGGGTTAGGGTTATGGTTAGGGTTATTTTGGTAAAGGTTAGGCTTATGGTTAGTGTTAGGGCTAGTTGGTTTAGGGTTAGGGTTAGGGTTATTTGGTTTAGGGTTAGGTTTAGGGTCAGGGTTAGGGTTAGGGTTATTTGGGCTAGGGTTAGGGTTAGGGTTAGGGTTAGGGTTAGGGTTAGGGTTAGGGTTAGGGTTAGGGTTAGGGTTAGGGTTAGGGTTAGGGTTAGGGTTAGGGTTAGGGTTAGGGTTAGGGTTAGGGTTAGGGTTAGGGTTAGGGTTAGGGTTAGGGTTAGGGTTAGGGTTAGGGTTAGGGTTAGGGTTAGGGTTAGGGTTAGGGTTAGGGTTAGGGTTATTTGGTTTAGGGTTAGGTTTAGGGTCAGGGTTAGGATTAGGGTTATTTGGGCTAGGGTTAGGGTTAGGGTTAGGGTTAGGGTTAGGGTTAGGGTTATGGTTAGTTGGGTTTGGGTTATGGTTAGGGTTATTTTGGTAAAGGTTAGTCTTATGGTTAGTGTTAGGGCTAGTTGGTTTAGGGTTAGGGTTAGGGTTATTTGGTTTAGGGTTAGGTTTAGGGTCAGGGTTAGGGTTAGGGTTAGGGTTATTTGGGCTAGGGTTAGGGTTAGGGTTAGGGTTAGGGTTAGGGTTATGGTTAGTTGGGTTAGGGTTATGGTTAGGGTTATTTTGGTAAAGGTTAGGCTTATGGTTAGTGTTAGGGCTAGTTGGTTTAGGGTTAGGGTTAGGGTTATTTGGTTTAGGGTTAGGTTTAGGGTCAGGGTTAGGGTTAGGGTTAGGGTTATTTGGGCTAGGGTTAGGGTTAGGGTTAGGGTTAGGGTTATGGTTAGTTGGGTTTGGGTTATGGTTAGGGTTATTTTGGTAAAGGTTAGGCTTATGGTTAATGTTAGGGCTAGTTGGTTTAGGGTTAGGGTTAGGGTTATTTGGTTTAGGGTTAGGTTTAGGGTCAGGGTTAGGGTTAGGGTTATTTGGGCTAGGGTTAGGGTTAGGGTTAGGGTTAGGGTTAGGGTTAGGGTTATGGTTAGTTGGGTTTGTGTTATGGTTAGGGTTATTTTGGTAAAGGTTAGGCTTATGGTTAGTCTAAGGGCTAGTTTGTTTAGGGTTAGGGTTAGGGTTATTTGGTTTAGGGTTAGGTTTAGGGTCAGGGTTAGGGTTAGGGTTAGGGTTATTTGGGCTAGGGTTAGGGTTAGGGTTAGGGTTAGGGTTATGGTTAGTTGGGTTTGGGTTATGGTTAGGGTTATTTTGGTAAAGGTTAGGCTTATGGTTAGTCTAAGGGCTAGTTTGTTTAGGGTTAGGGTTAGGGTTATTTGGTTTAGGGTTAGGTTTAGGGTCAGGGTTAGGGTTAGGGTTAGGGTTATTTGGGCTAGGGTTAGGGTTAGGGTTAGGGTTAGGGTTAGGGTTAGTTGGGTTAGGGTTATGGTTAGGGTTATTTTGGTAAAGGTTAGGCTTATGGTTAGTGTTAGGGCTAGTTGGTTTAGGGTTAGGGTTAGGGATATTTGGTTTAGGGTTAGGTTTAGGGTCAGGGTTAGGGTTAGGGTTAGGGTTATTTGGGCTAGGGTTAGGGTTAGGGTTAGGGTTAGGGTTATGGTTAGTTGGGTTAGGGTTAGGGTTAGGGTTATTTTGGTAAAGGTTAGGCTTAGGGTTAATGTTAGGGCTAGTTGGTTTAGGGTTAGGGTTAGGGTTATTTGGTTTAGGGTTAGGTTTAGGGTCAGGGTTAGGGTTAGGGTTAGGGTTATATGGGCTAGGGTTAGGGTTAAGGTTAGGGTTAGGGTTAGGGTTAGGGTTAGGGTTATGGTTAGGTGTGTTTGGGTTATGGTTAGGGTTATTTTGGTAAAGGTTAGGCTTAGGGTTAGTGTTAGGGCTATTTGGTTTAGGGTTAGGGTTAGGGTTATTTGGTTTAGGGTTAGGTTTAGGGTCAGGGTTAGGGTTAGGGTTAGGGTTATTTGGGCTAGGCTTAGGGTTAGGGTTAGGGTTAGGGTTAGGGTTAGGGTTATGGTTAGTTGGGTTAGGGTTATGGTTAGGGTTATTTTGGTAAAGGTTAGGCTTATGGTTAGTGTTAGGGCTAGTTGGTTTAGGGTTAGGGTTAGGGTTATTTGGTTTAGGGTTAGGTTTAGGGTCAGGGTTAGGGTTAGGGTTATTTGGGCTAGGGTTAGGGTTAGGGTTAGGCTTAGGGTTAGGGTTAGGGTTATGGTTAGTTGGGTTAGGGTTATGGTTAGGGTTATTTTGGTAAAGGTTAGGCTCAGGGTTAGTGTTAGGGCTAGTTGGTTTAAGGTTAGGTTTAGGGTCAGGGTTAGGGTTAGGGTTAGGGTTATTTGGGCTAGGGTTAGGGTTAGGGTTAGGGTTAGGGTTAGGGTTAGTTGGGTTAGGGTTATGGTTAGGGTTATTTTGGTAAAGGTTAGGCTTATGGTTAGTGTTAGGGCTAGTTGGTTTAGGGTTAGGGTTAGGGTTATTTGGTTTAGGGTTAGGTTTAGGGTCAGGGTTAGGGTTAGGGTTAGGGTTATTTGGGCTAGGGTTAGGGTTAGGGTTAAGGTTAGGGTTAGGGTTAGTGTTAGGGTTATGGTTAGGTGGGTTTGGGTTATGGTTAGGGTTATTTTGGTAAAGGTTAGGCTTATGGTTAGTGTTAGGGCTATTTGGTTTAGGGTTAGGGTTAGGGTTATTTGGTTTAGGGTTAGGTTTAGGGTCAGGGTTAGGGTTAGGGTTAGGGTTATTTGGGCTAGGGTTAGGGTTAGGGTTAGGGTTAGGGTTAGGGTTAGGGTTAGGGTTAGGGTTATGGTTAGTTGGGTTAGGGTTATGGTTAGGGTTATTTTGGTAAAGGTTAGGCTTATGGTTAGTGTTAGGGCTAGTTGGTTTAGGGTTAGGGTTAGGGTTATTTGGTTTAGGGTTAGGTTTAGGGTCAGGGTTAGGGTTAGGGTTAGGGTTATTTGGGCTAGGGTTAGGGTTAGGGTTAGGGTTAGGGTTATTGTTAGTTGGGTTTGGGTTATGGTTAGGGATATTTTGGTAAAGGTTAGGCTTATGGTTAGTGTTAGGGCTAGTTGGTTTAGGGTTAGGGTTAGGGTTATTTGGTTTAGGGTTAGGTTTAGGGTCAGGGTTAGGGTTAGGGTTATTTGGGCTAGGGTTAGGGTTAGGGTTAGGGTTAGGGTTAGGGTTAGGGTTATGGTTAGTTGGGTTAGGGTTATGGTTAGGGGTATTTTGGTAAAGGTTAGGCTTATGGTTAGTGTTAGGGCTAGTTGGTTTAGGGTTAGGGTTAGGGTTATTTGGTTTAGGGTTAGGTTTAGGGTCAGGGTTAGGGTTAGGGTTAGGGTTATTTGGGCTAGGGTTAGGGTTAGGGTTAGGGTTAGGGTTATGGTTAGTTGGGTTTGGGTTATGGTTAGGGTTATTTTGGTAAAGGTTAGGCTTATGGTTAGTGTTAGGGCTAGTTGGTTTAGGGTTAGGGTTAGGGTTATTTGGTTTAGGGTTAGGTTTAGGGTCAGGGTTAGGGTTAGGGTTAGGGTTATTTGGGCTTGGGTTAGGGTTAGGGTTAGGGTTAGGGCTAGGGTTAGGGTTAGGGTTATGGTTAGTTGGGTTAGGGTTATGGTTAGGGTTATTTTGGTAAAGGTTAGGCTTATGGTTAGTGTTAGGGCTAGTTGGTTTAGGGTTAGGGTTAGGGTTATTTGGTTTAAGGTTAGGTTTAGGGTCAGGGTTAGGGTTAGGGTTAGGGTTATTTGGGCTAGGGTTAGGGTTAGGGTTAGGGTTATGGTTAGTTGGGTTTGGGTTATGGTTAGGGTTATTTTGGTAAAGGTTAGGCTTATGGTTAGTGTTAGGGCTAGTTGGTTTAGGGTTAGGGTTAGGGTTATTTGGTTTAGGGTTAGGTTTAGGGTCAGGGTTAGGGTTAGGGTTATTTGGGCTAGGGTTAGGGTTAGGGTTATTTGGGCTAGGGTTAGGGTTAGGGTTAGGGTTATGGTTAGTTGGGTTAGGGTTATGGTTAGGGTTATTTTGGTATAGGTTAGGCTTATGGTTAGTGTTAGGGCTAGTTGGTTTAGGGTTAGGGTTAGGGTTATTTGGTTTAGGGTTAGGTTTAGGGTCAGGGTTAGGGTTAGGGTTAGGGTTATTTGGGCTAGGGTTAGGGTTAGGGTTAGGGTTAGGGTTAGGGTTAGGGTTATGGTTAGTTGGGTTTGGGTTATGGTTAGGGTTATTTTGGTAAAGGTTAGGCTTATGGTTAGTGTTAGGGCTAGTTGGTTTAGGGTTATGGTTAGGGTTATTTGGTTTAGGGTTAGGTTTAGGGTCAGGGTTAGGGTTAGGGTTATTTGGGCTAGGGTTAGGGTTAGGGTTAGGGTTAGGGTTAGGGTTAGGGTTAGGGTTATGGTTAGTTGGGTTTGGGTTATGGTTAGGGTTATTTTGGTAAAGGTTAGGCTTATGGTTAGTGTTAGGGCTAGTTGGTTTAGGGTTAGGGTTAGGGTTATTTGGTTTAGGGTTAGGTTTAGGGTCAGGGTTAGGGTTAGGGTTAGGGTTATTTGGGCTAGGGTTAGGGTTAGGGTTAGGGTTAGGGTTATGGTTAGTTGGGTTTGGGTTATGGTTAGGGCTATTTTGGTAAAGGTTAGGGTTAGGGTTAGGGTTAGGGCTAGTTGGTTTAGGGTTAGGGTTAGGGTTATTTGGTTTAGGGTTAGGTTTAGGGTCAGGGTTAGGGTTAGGGTTATTTGGGCTAGGGTTAGGGTTAGGGTTAGGGTTAGGGTTATGGTTAGGTGGGTTTGGGTTATGGTTAGGGTTATTTTGGTAAAGGTTAGGCTTAGGTTTAGTGTTAGGGCTATTTGGTTTAGGGTTAGGGTTAGGGTTATTTGGTTTAGGGTTAGGTTTAGGGTCAGGGTTAGGGTTAGGGTTAGGGTTATTTGGGCTAGGGTTAGGGTTAGGGTTAGGGTTAGTGTTAGGGTTAGGGTTATGGTTAGTTTGGTTAGGGTTATGGTTAGGGTTATTTTGGTAAAGGTTAGGCTTATGGTTAGTGTTAGGGCTAGTTGGTTTAGGGTTAGGGTTAGGGTTATTTGGTTTAGGGTTAGGTTTAGGGTCAGGGTTAGGGTTAGGGTTAGGGTTAGGGTTATTTGGGCTAGGGTTATGGTTAGGGTTAGGGTTAGGGTTAGTTGGGTTAGGGTTATGGTTAGGGTTATTTTGGTAAAGGTTAGGCTTATGGTTAGTGTTAGGGCTAGTTGGTTTAGGGTTAGGGTTAGGGTTATTTGGTTTAGGGTTAGGTTTAGGGTCAGGGTTAGGGTTAGGGTTAGGGTTATTTGGGCTAGGGTTAGGGTTAGGGTTAGGGTTAGGGTTAGGGTTATGGTTAGTTGGGTTTGGGTTATGGTTAGGGCTATTTTGGTAAAGGTTAGGCTTATGGTTAGTGTTAGGGCTAGTTGGTTTAGGGTTAGGGTTAGGGTTATTTGGTTTAGGGTTAGGTTTAGGGTCAGGGTTAGGGTTAGGGTTATTTGGGCTAGGGTTAGGGTTAGGGTTAGGGTTAGGGTTAGGGTTATGGTTAGTTGGGTTAGGGTTATGGTTAGGGTTATTTTGGTAAAGGTTAGGCTTATGGTTAGTGTTAGGGCTAGTTGGTTTAGGGTTAGGGTTAGGGTTATTTGGTTTAGGGTTAGGTTTAGGGTCAGGGTTAGGGTTAGGGTTAGGGTTATTTGGGCTAGGGTTAGGGTTAGGGTTAGGGTTAGGGTTAGGGTTAGGGTTACGGTTATGGTTAGTTGGGTTTGGGTTATGGTTAGGGTTATTTTGGTAAAGGTTAGGCTTATGGTTAGTGTTAGGGCTAGTTGGTTTAGGGTTAGGGTTAGGGTTATTTGGTTTAGGGTTAGGTTTAGGGTCAGGGTTAGGGTTAGGGTTAGGGTTATTTGGGCTAGGGTTAGGGTTAGGGTTAGGGTTAGGGTTAGGGTTATGGTTAGTTGGGTTAGGGTTATGGTTAGGGTTATTTTGGTAAAGGTTAGGCTTATGGTTAGTGTTAGGGCTAGTTGGTTTAGGGTGAGGGTTAGGGTTATTTGGTTTAGGGTTAGGTTTAGGGTCAGGGTTAGGGTTAGGGTTAGGGTTATTTGGGCTAGGGTTAGGGTTAGGGTTAGGGTTAGGGTTATGGTTAGTTGGGTTTGGGTTATGGTTAGGGTTATTTTGGTAAAGGTTAGGCTTATGGTTAGTGTTAGGGCTAGTTGGTTTAGGGTTAGGGTTAGGGTTATTTGGTTTAGGGTTAGGTTTAGGGTCAGGGTTAGGGTTAGGGTTAGGGTTATTTTGGCTAGGGTTAGGGTTAGGGTTAGGGTTAGGGTTAGGGTTAGTTGGGTTAGAGTTATGGTTAGGGTTATTTTGGTAAAGGTTAGGCTTAGGGTTAGTGTTAGGGCTAGTTGGTTTAGGGTTAGGGTTAGGGTTATTTGGTTTAGGGTTAGGTTTAGGGTCAGGGTTAGGGTTAGGGTTAGGGTTATATGGGCTAGGGTTAGGGTTAGGGTTAGGGTTAGGGTTAGGGTTAGGGTTAGGGTTAGGGTTAGGGTTAGGGTTAGGTGGGTTTGGGTTATGGTTAGGGTTATTTTGGTAAAGGTTAGGCTTAGGTTTAGTGTTAGGGCTATTTGGTTTAGGGTTATGGTTAGGGTTATTTGGTTTAGGGTTAGGTTTAGGGTCAGGGTTAGGGTTAGGATTATTTGGGCTAGGGTTAGGGTTAGGGTTAGGGTTAGGGTTAGGGTTAGGGTTATGGTTAGTTGGGTTAGGGTTATGGTTAGGGTTATTTTGGTAAAGGTTAGGCTTATGGTTAGTGTTAGGGCTAGTTGGTTTAGGGTTAGGGTTAGGGTTATTTGGTTTAGGGTTAGGTTTAGGGTCAGGGTTAGGGTTAGGGTTAGGGTTATTTGGGCTAGGGTTAGGCTTAGGGTTAGGGTTATGGTTAGTTGGGTTAGGGTTATGGTTAGGGTTATTTTGGTAAAGGTTAGGCTTATGGTTAGTGTTAGGGCTAGTTGGTTTAGGGTTAGGGTTAGGGTTATTTGGTTTAGGGTTAGGTTTAGGGTCAGGGTTAGGGTTAGGGTTATTTGGGCTAGGGTTAGGGTTAGGGTTAGGGTTAGGGTTAGGGTTAGGGTTAGGGTTATGGTTAGGTGGGTTTGGGTTATGGTTAGGGTTATTTTGGTAAAGGTTAGGCTTAGGGTTAGTGTTAGGGCTAGTTGGTTTAGGGTTAGGGTTAGGGTTATTTGGTTTAGGGTTAGGTTTAGGGTCAGGGTTAGGGTTAGGGTTAGGGTTATTTGGGCTAGGGTTAGGGTTAGGGTTAGGGTTAGGGTTAGGGTTATGGTTAGTTGGGTTAGGGTTATGGTTAGGGTTATTTTGGTAAAGGTTAGGCTTATGGTTAGTGTTAGGGCTAGTTGGTTTAGGGTTAGGGTTAGGGTTATTTGGTTTAGGGTTAGGTTTAGGGTCAGGGTTAGGGTTAGGGTTAGGGTTATTTGGGCTAGGGTTAGGGTTAGGGTTAGGGTTAGGGTTATGGTTAGTTGGGTTTGGGTTATGGTTAGGGTTATTTTGGTAAAGGTTAGGCTTATGGTTAGTGTTAGGGCTAGTTGGTTTAGGGTTAGGGTTAGGGTTATTTGGTTTAGGGTTAGGTTTAGGGTCAGGGTTAGGGTTAGGGTTAGGGTTATTTGGGCTAGGGTTAGGGTTAGGGTTAGGGTTAGGGTTAGGGTTATGGTTAGTTGGGTTTGGGTTATGGTTAGGGTTATTTTGGTAAAGGTTAGGCTTATGGTTAGTGTTAGGGCTAGTTGGTTTAGGGTTAGGGTTAGGGTTATTTGGTTTAGGGTTAGGTTTAGGGTCAGGGTTAGGGTTAGGGTTAGGGTTATTTTGGCTAGGGTTAGGGTTAGGGTTAGGGTTAGGGTTAGGGTTAGTTGGGTTAGAGTTATGGTTAGGGTTATTTTGGTAAAGGTTAGGCTTAGGGTTAGTGTTAGGGCTAGTTGGTTTAGGGTTAGGGTTAGGGTTATTTGGTTTAGGGTTAGGTTTAGGGTCAGGGTTAGGGTTAGGGTTAGGGTTATATGGGCTAGGGTTAGGGTTAGGGTTAGGGTTAGGGTTAGGGTTAGGGTTAGGGTTAGGGTTAGGGTTAGGGTTAGGTGGGTTTGGGTTATGGTTAGGGTTATTTTGGTAAAGGTTAGGCTTAGGTTTAGTGTTAGGGCTATTTGGTTTAGGGTTATGGTTAGGGTTATTTGGTTTAGGGTTAGGTTTAGGGTCAGGGTTAGTGTTAGGATTATTTGGGCTAGGGTTAGGGTTAGGGTTAGGGTTAGGGTTAGGGTTAGGGTTATGGTTAGTTGGGTTTGGGTTATGGTTAGGGTTATTTTGGTAAAGGTTAGGCTTATGGTTAGTGTTAGGGCTAGTTGGTTTAGGGTTAGGGTTAGGGTTATTTGGTTTAGGGTTAGGTTTAGGGTCAGGGTTAGGGTTAGGGTTAGGGTTATTTGGGCTAGTCTTAGGGTTAGGGTTATGGTTAGTTGGGTTTGGGTTATGGTTAGTTGGGTTTGGGATATGGTTAGGGTTATTGTTAGGGTTATTTTGGTAAAGGTTAGGCTTATGGTTAGTGTTAGGGCTAGTTGGTTTAGGGTTAGGGTTAGGGTTATTTGGTTTAGGGTTAGGTTTAGGGTCAGGGTTAGGGTTAGGGTTATTTGGGCTAGGGTTAGGGTTAGGGTTAGGGTTAGGGTTAGGGTTAGGGTTATGGTTAGTTGGGTTTGGGTTATGGTTAGGGTTATTTTGGTAAAGGTTAGGCTTATGGTTAGTGTTAGGGCTAGTTGGTTTAGGGTTAGGGTTAGGGTTATTTGGTTTAGGGTTAGGTTTAGGGTCAGGGTTAGGGTTAGGGTTAGGGTTATATGGGCTAGGGTTAGGGTTAGGGTTAGGGTTAGGGTTAGGGTTAGGGTTAGGGTTATGGTTAGGTGGGTTTGGGTTATGGTTAGGGTTATTTTGGTAAAGGTTAGGCTTATGGTTAGTGTTAGGGCTAGTTGGTTTAGGGTTAGGGTTAGGGTTATTTGGTTTAGGGTTAGGTTTAAGGTCAGGGTTAGGGTTAGGGTTAGGGTTAGGGTTATTTGGGCTAGGGTTAGGGTTAGGGTTAGGGTTAGGGTTAGTTGGGTTAGGGTTATGGTTAGGGTTATTTTGGTAAAGGTTAGGCTTATGGTTAGTGTTAGGGCTAGTTGGTTTAGGGTTAGGGTTAGGGTTATTTGGTTTAGGGTTAGGTTTAGGGTCAGGGTTAGGGTTAGGGTTAGGGTTATTTGGGCTAGGGTTAGGGTTAGGGTTAGGGTTAGGGTTAGGGTTATGGTTAGTTGGGTTTGGGTTATGGTTAGGGCTATTTTGGTAAAGGTTAGGCTTATGGTTAGTGTTAGGGCTAGTTGGTTTAGGGTTAGGGTTAGGGTTATTTGGTTTAGGGTTAGGTTTAGGGTCAGGGTTAGGGTTAGGGTTATTTGGGCTAGGGTTAGGGTTAGGCTTAGGGTTAGGGTTAGGGTTAGGGTTAGGGTTAGGGTTATGGTTAGTTGGGTTAGGGTTATGGTTAGGGTTATTTTGGTAAAGTTTAGGCTTATGGTTAGTGTTAGGGCTAGTTGGTTTAGGGTTAGGGTTAGGGTTATTTGGTTTAGGGTTAGGTTTAGGGTCAGGGTTAGGGTTAGGGTTAGGGTTATTTGGGCTAGGGTTAGGGTTAGGGTTAGGGTTAGGGTTAGGGTTAGGGTTATGGTTAGTTGGGTTAGGGTTATGGTTAGGGTTATTTTGGTAAAGGTTAGGCTTATGGTTAGTGTTAGGGCTAGTTGGTTTAGGGTTAGGGTTAGGGTTATTTGGTTTAGGGTTAGGTTTAGGGTCAGGGTTAGGGTTAGGGTTAGGGTTATTTGGGCTAGGGTTAGGGTTAGGGTTAGGGTTAGGGTTAGGGTTATGGTTAGTTGGGTTTGGGTTATGGTTAGGGTTATTTTGGTAAAGGTTAGGCTTATGGTTAGTGTTAGGGCTAGTTGGTTTAGGGTTAGGGTTAGGGTTATTTGGTTTAGGGTTAGGTTTAGGGTCAGGGTTAGGGTTAGGGTTAGGGTTATTTGGGCTAGGGTTAGGGTTAGGGTTAGGGTTAGGGTTAGGGTTAGGGTTAGGGTTAGTTGGGTTAGAGTTATGGTTAGGGTTATTTTGGTAAAGGTTAGACTTAGGGTTAGTGTTAGGGCTAGTTGGTTTAGGGTTAGGGTTAGGGTTATTTGGTTTAGGGTTAGGTTTAGGGTCAGGGTTAGGGTTAGGGTTAGGGTTATATAGGCTAGGGTTAGGGTTAGGGTTAGGGTTAGGGTTAGGGTTAGGGTTAGGGTTAGGGTTATGGTTAGGTGGGTTTGGGTTATGGTTAGGGTTATTTTGGTAAAGGTTAGGCTTAGGTTTAGTGTTAGGGCTATTTGGTTTAGGGTTAGGGTTAGGGTTATTTGGTTTAGGGTTAGGTTTAGGGTCAGGGTTAGGGTTAGGGTTAGGGTTATTTGGGCTAGGGTTAGGGTTAGGGTTAGGGTTATGGTTAGGGTTATGGTTAGTTGGGTTAGGGTTATGGTTAGGGTTATTTTGGTAAAGGTTAGGCTTATGGTTAGTGTTAGGGCTAGTTGGTTTAGGGTTAGGGTTAGGGTTATTTGGTTTAGGGTTAGGTTTAGGGTCAGGGTTAGGGTTAGGGTTAGGGTTATTTGGGCTAGGGTTAGGGTTAGGGTTAGGGTTATGGTTAGTTGGGTTTGGGTTATGGTTAGGGTTATTTTGGTAAAGGTTAGGCTTATGGTTAGTGTTAGGGCTAGTTGGTTTAGGGTTAGGGTTAGGGTTATTTGGTTTAGGGTTAGGTTTAGGGTCAGGGTTAGGGTTAGGGTTATTTGGGCTAGGGTTAGGGTTAGGGTTAGGGTTAGGGTTATGGTTAGTTGGGTTTGGGTTATGGTTAGGGTTATTTTGGTAAAGGTTAGGCTTATGGTTAGTGTTAGGGCTAGTTGGTTTAGGGTTAGGGTTAGGGTTATTTGGTTTAGGGTTAGGTTTAGGGTCAGGGTTAGGGTTAGGGTTAGGGTTATTTTGGCTAGGGTTAGGGTTAGGGTTAGGGTTAGGGTTAGGGTTAGTTGGGTTAGAGTTATGGTTAGGGTTATTTTGGTAAAGGTTAGGCTTAGGGTTAGTGTTAGGGCTAGTTGGTTTAGGGTTAGGGTTAGGGTTATTTGGTTTAGGGTTAGGTTTAGGGTCAGGGTTAGGGTTAGGGTTAGGGTTATATGGGCTAGGGTTAGGGTTAGGGTTAGGGTTAGGGTTAGGGTTAGGGTTAGGGTTAGGGTTAGGGTTAGGGTTAGGTGGGTTTGGGTTATGGTTAGGGTTATTTTGGTAAAGGTTAGGCTTAGGTTTAGTGTTAGGGCTATTTGGTTTAGGGTTATGGTTAGGGTTATTTGGTTTAGGGTTAGGTTTAGGGTCAGGGTTAGGGTTAGGATTATTTGGGCTAGGGTTAGGGTTAGGGTTAGGGTTAGGGTTAGGGTTAGGGTTATGGTTAGTTGGGTTAGGGTTATGGTTAGGGTTATTTTGGTAAAGGTTAGGCTTATGGTTAGTGTTAGGGCTAGTTGGTTTAGGGTTAGGGTTAGGGTTATTTGGTTTAGGGTTAGGTTTAGGGTCAGGGTTAGGGTTAGGGTTAGGGTTATTTGGGCTAGGGTTAGGCTTAGGGTTAGGGTTATGGTTAGTTGGGTTAGGGTTATGGTTAGGGTTATTTTGGTAAAGGTTAGGCTTATGGTTAGTGTTAGGGCTAGTTGGTTTAGGGTTAGGGTTAGGGTTATTTGGTTTAGGGTTAGGTTTAGGGTCAGGGTTAGGGTTAGGGTTATTTGGGCTAGGGTTAGGGTTAGGGTTAGGGTTAGGGTTAGGGTTAGGGTTATGGTTAGGTGGGTTTGGGTTATGGTTAGGGTTATTTTGGTAAAGGTTAGGCTTAGGGTTAGTGTTAGGGCTAGTTGGTTTAGGGTTAGGGTTAGGGTTATTTGGTTTAGGGTTAGGTTTAGGGTCAGGGTTAGGGTTAGGGTTAGGGTTATTTGGGCTAGGGTTAGGGTTAGGGTTAGGGTTAGGGTTAGGGTTATGGTTAGTTGGGTTAGGGTTATGGTTAGGGTTATTTTGGTAAAGGTTAGGCTTATGGTTAGTGTTAGGGCTAGTTGGTTTAGGGTTAGGGTTAGGGTTATTTGGTTTAGGGTTAGGTTTAGGGTCAGGGTTAGGGTTAGGGTTAGGGTTATTTGGGCTAGGGTTAGGGTTAGGGTTAGGGTTAGGGTTATGGTTAGTTGGGTTTGGGTTATGGTTAGGGTTATTTTGGTAAAGGTTAGGCTTATGGTTAGTGTTAGGGCTAGTTGGTTTAGGGTTAGGGTTAGGGTTATTTGGTTTAGGGTTAGGTTTAGGGTCAGGGTTAGGGTTAGGGTTAGGGTTATTTGGGCTAGGGTTAGGGTTAGGGTTAGGGTTAGGGTTAGGGTTATGGTTAGTTGGGTTTGGGTTATGGTTAGGGTTATTTTGGTAAAGGTTAGGCTTATGGTTAGTGTTAGGGCTAGGGTTAGGGTTATTTGGTTTAGGGTTAGGTTTAGGGTCAGGGTTAGGGTTAGGGTTAGGGTTATTTTGGCTAGGGTTAGGGTTAGGGTTAGGGTTAGGGTTAGGGTTAGTTGGGTTAGAGTTATGGTTAGGGTTATTTTGGTAAAGGTTAGGCTTAGGGTTAGTGTTAGGGCTAGTTGGTTTAGGGTTAGGGTTAGGGTTATTTGGTTTAGGGTTAGGTTTAGGGTCAGGGTTAGGGTTAGGGTTAGGGTTATATGGGCTAGGGTTAGGGTTAGGGTTAGGGTTAGGGTTAGGGTTAGGGTTAGGGTTAGGGTTAGGGTTAGGTGGGTTTGGGTTATGGTTAGGGTTATTTTGGTAAAGGTTAGGCTTAGGTTTAGTGTTAGGGCTATTTGGTTTAGGGTTATGGTTAGGGTTATTTGGTTTAGGGTTAGGTTTAGGGTCAGGGTTAGTGTTAGGATTATTTGGGCTAGGGTTAGGGTTAGGGTTAGGGTTAGGGTTAGGGTTAGGGTTATGGTTAGTTGGGTTTGGGTTATGGTTAGGGTTATTTTGGTAAAGGTTAGGCTTATGGTTAGTGTTAGGGCTAGTTGGTTTAGGGTTAGGGTTAGGGTTATTTGGTTTAGGGTTAGGTTTAGGGTCAGGGTTAGGGTTAGGGTTAGGGTTATTTGGGCTAGTCTTAGGGTTAGGGTTATGGTTAGTTGGGTTTGGGTTATGGTTAGTTGGGTTTGGGATATGGTTAGGGTTATTGTTAGGGTTATTTTGGTAAAGGTTAGGCTTATGGTTAGTGTTAGGGCTAGTTGGTTTAGGGTTAGGGTTAGGGTTATTTGGTTTAGGGTTAGGTTTAGGGTCAGGGTTAGGGTTAGGGTTATTTGGGCTAGGGTTAGGGTTAGGGTTAGGGTTAGGGTTAGGGTTAGGGTTATGGTTAGTTGGGTTTGGGTTATGGTTAGGGTTATTTTGGTAAAGGTTAGGCTTATGGTTAGTGTTAGGGCTAGTTGGTTTAGGGTTAGGGTTAGGGTTATTTGGTTTAGGGTTAGGTTTAGGGTCAGGGTTAGGGTTAGGGTTAGGGTTATATGGGCTAGGGTTAGGGTTAGGGTTAGGGTTAGGGTTAGGGTTAGGGTTAGGGTTAGGGTTATGGTTAGGTGGGTTTGGGTTATGGTTAGGGTTATTTTGGTAAAGGTTAGGCTTATGGTTAGTGTTAGGGCTAGTTGGTTTAGGGTTAGGGTTAGGGTTATTTGGTTTAGGGTTAGGTTTAAGGTCAGGGTTAGGGTTAGGGTTAGGGTTAGGGTTATTTGGGCTAGGGTTAGGGTTAGGGTTAGGGTTAGGGTTAGTTGGGTTAGGGTTATGGTTAGGGTTATTTTGGTAAAGGTTAGGCTTATGGTTAGTGTTAGGGCTAGTTGGTTTAGGGTTAGGGTTAGGGTTATTTGGTTTAGGGTTAGGTTTAGGGTCAGGGTTAGGGTTAGGGTTAGGGTTATTTGGGCTAGGGTTAGGGTTAGGGTTAGGGTTAGGGTTAGGGTTATGGTTAGTTGGGTTTGGGTTATGGTTAGGGCTATTTTGGTAAAGGTTAGGCTTATGGTTAGTGTTAGGGCTAGTTGGTTTAGGGTTAGGGTTAGGGTTATTTGGTTTAGGGTTAGGTTTAGGGTCAGGGTTAGGGTTAGGGTTATTTGGGCTAGGGTTAGGGTTAGGCTTAGGGTTAGGGTTAGGGTTAGGGTTAGGGTTAGGGTTATGGTTAGTTGGGTTAGGGTTATGGTTAGGGTTATTTTGGTAAAGTTTAGGCTTATGGTTAGTGTTAGGGCTAGTTGGTTTAGGGTTAGGGTTAGGGTTATTTGGTTTAGGGTTAGGTTTAGGGTCAGGGTTAGGGTTAGGGTTAGGGTTATTTGGGCTAGGGTTAGGGTTAGGGTTAGGGTTAGGGTTAGGGTTATGGTTAGTTGGGTTAGGGTTATGGTTAGGGTTATTTTGGTAAAGGTTAGGCTTATGGTTAGTGTTAGGGCTAGTTGGTTTAGGGTTAGGGTTAGGGTTATTTGGTTTAGGGTTAGGTTTAGGGTCAGGGTTAGGGTTAGGGTTAGGGTTATTTGGGCTAGGGTTAGGGTTAGGGTTAGGGTTAGGGTTAGGGTTATGGTTAGTTGGGTTTGGGTTATGGTTAGGGTTATTTTGGTAAAGGTTAGGCTTATGGTTAGTGTTAGGGCTAGTTGGTTTAGGGTTAGGGTTAGGGTTATTTGGTTTAGGGTTAGGTTTAGGGTCAGGGTTAGGGTTAGGGTTAGGGTTATTTGGGCTAGGGTTAGGGTTAGGGTTAGGGTTAGGGTTAGGGTTAGGGTTAGGGTTAGTTGGGTTAGAGTTATGGTTAGGGTTATTTTGGTAAAGGTTAGACTTAGGGTTAGTGTTAGGGCTAGTTGGTTTAGGGTTAGGGTTAGGGTTATTTGGTTTAGGGTTAGGTTTAGGGTCAGGGTTAGGGTTAGGGTTAGGGTTATATAGGCTAGGGTTAGGGTTAGGGTTAGGGTTAGGGTTAGGGTTAGGGTTAGGGTTAGGGTTATGGTTAGGTGGGTTTGGGTTATGGTTAGGGTTATTTTGGTAAAGGTTAGGCTTAGGTTTAGTGTTAGGGCTATTTGGTTTAGGGTTAGGGTTAGGGTTATTTGGTTTAGGGTTAGGTTTAGGGTCAGGGTTAGGGTTAGGGTTAGGGTTATTTGGGCTAGGGTTAGGGTTAGGGTTAGGGTTATGGTTAGGGTTATGGTTAGTTGGGTTAGGGTTATGGTTAGGGTTATTTTGGTAAAGGTTAGGCTTATGGTTAGTGTTAGGGCTAGTTGGTTTAGGGTTAGGGTTAGGGTTATTTGGTTTAGGGTTAGGTTTAGGGTCAGGGTTAGGGTTAGGGTTAGGGTTATTTGGGCTAGGGTTAGGGTTAGGGTTAGGGTTATGGTTAGTTGGGTTTGGGTTATGGTTAGGGTTATTTTGGTAAAGGTTAGGCTTATGGTTAGTGTTAGGGCTAGTTGGTTTAGGGTTAGGGTTAGGGTTATTTGGTTTAGGGTTAGGTTTAGGGTCAGGGTTAGGGTTAGGGTTATTTGGGCTAGGGTTAGGGTTAGGGTTAGGGTTAGGGTTATGGTTAGGTGGGTTTGGGTTATGGTTAGGGTTATTTTGGTAAAGGTTAGGCTTAGGTTTAGTGTTAGGGCTATTTGGTTTAGGGTTAGGGTTAGGGTTATTTGGTTTAGGGTTAGGTTTAGGGTCAGGGTTAGGGTTAGGGTTAGGGTTATTTGGGCTAGGGTTAGGGTTAGGGTTAGGGTTAGTGTTAGGGTTAGGGTTATGGTTAGTTTGGTTAGGGTTATGGTTAGGGTTATTTTGGTAAAGGTTAGGCTTATGGTTAGTGTTAGGGCTAGTTGGTTTAGGGTTAGGGTTAGGGTTATTTGGTTTAGGGTTAGGTTTAGGGTCAGGGTTAGGGTTAGGGTTAGGGTTAGGGTTATTTGGGCTAGGGTTAGGGTTAGGGTTAGGGTTAGGGTTAGTTGGGTTAGGGTTATGGTTAGGGTTATTTTGGTAAAGGTTAGGCTTATGGTTAGTGTTAGGGCTAGTTGGTTTAGGGTTAGGGTTAGGGTTATTTGGTTTAGGGTTAGGTTTAGGGTCAGGGTTAGGGTTAGGGTTAGGGTTATTTGGGCTAGGGTTAGGGTTAGGGTTAGGGTTAGGGTTAGGGTTATGGTTAGTTGGGTTTGGGTTATGGTTAGGGCTATTTTGGTAAAGGTTAGGCTTATGGTTAGTGTTAGGGCTAGTTGGTTTAGGGTTAGGGTTAGGGTTATTTGGTTTAGGGTTAGGTTTAGGGTCAGGGTTAGGGTTAGGGTTATTTGGGCTAGGGTTAGGGTTAGGGTTAGGGTTAGGGTTAGGGTTAGGGTTATGGTTAGTTGGGTTAGGGTTATGGTTAGGGTTATTTTGGTAAAGGTTAGGCTTATGGTTAGTGTTAGGGCTAGTTGGTTTAGGGTTAGGGTTAGGGTTATTTGGTTTAGGGTTAGGTTTAGGGTCAGGGTTAGGGTTAGGGTTAGGGTTATTTGGGCTAGGGTTAGGGTTAGGGTTAGGGTTAGGGTTAGGGTTAGGGTTAGGGTTATGGTTAGTTGGGTTAGGGTTATGGATAGGGTTATTTTGGTAAAGGTTAGGCTTATGGTTAGTGTTAGGGCTAGTTGGTTTAGGGTTAGGGTTAGGGTTATTTGGTTTAGGGTTAGGTTTAGGGTCAGGGTTAGGGTTAGGGTTAGGGTTATTTGGGCTAGGGTTAGGGTTAGGGTTAGGGTTAGGGTTAGGGTTATGGTTAGTTGGGTTAGGGTTATGGTTAGGGTTATTTTGGTAAAGGTTAGGCTTATGGTTAGTGTTAGGGCTAGTTGGTTTAGGGTGAGGGTTAGGGTTATTTGGTTTAGGGTTAGGTTTAGGGTCAGGGTTAGGGTTAGGGTTAGGGTTATTTGGGCTAGGGTTAGGGTTAGGGTTAGGGTTAGGGTTAGGGTTATGGTTAGTTGGGTTTGGGTTATGGTTAGGGTTATTTTGGTAAAGGTTAGGCTTATGGTTAGTGTTAGGGCTAGTTGGTTTAGGGTTAGGGTTAGGGTTATTTGGTTTAGGGTTAGGTTTAGGGTCAGGGTTAGGGTTAGGGTTAGGGTTATTTTGGCTAGGGTTAGGGTTAGGGTTAGGGTTAGGGTTAGGGTTAGTTGGGTTAGAGTTATGGTTAGGGTTATTTTGGTAAAGGTTAGGCTTAGGGTTAGTGTTAGGGCTAGTTGGTTTAGGGTTAGGGTTAGGGTTATTTGGTTTAGGGTTAGGTTTAGGGTCAGGGTTAGGGTTAGGGTTAGGGTTATATGGGCTAGGGTTAGGGTTAGGGTTAGGGTTAGGGTTAGGGTTAGGGTTAGGGTTAGGGTTAGGGTTAGGTGGGTTTGGGTTATGGTTAGGGTTATTTTGGTAAAGGTTAGGCTTAGGTTTAGTGTTAGGGCTATTTGGTTTAGGGTTATGGTTAGGGTTATTTGGTTTAGGGTTAGGTTTAGGGTCAGGGTTAGTGTTAGGATTATTTGGGCTAGGGTTAGGGTTAGGGTTAGGGTTAGGGTTAGGGTTAGGGTTATGGTTAGTTGGGTTAGGGTTATGGTTAGGGTTATTTTGGTAAAGGTTAGGCTTATGGTTAGTGTTAGGGCTAGTTGGTTTAGGGTTAGGGTTAGGGTTATTTGGTTTAGGGTTAGGTTTAGGGTCAGGGTTAGGGTTAGGGTTAGGGTTATTTGGGCTAGGGTTAGGCTTAGGGTTAGGGTTATGGTTAGTTGGGTTAGGGTTATGGTTAGGGTTATTTTGGTAAAGGTTAGGCTTATGGTTAGTGTTAGGGCTAGTTGGTTTAGGGTTAGGGTTAGGGTTATTTGGTTTAGGGTTAGGTTTAGGGTCAGGGTTAGGGTTAGGGTTATTTGGGCTAGGGTTAGGGTTAGGGTTAGGCTTAGGGTTAGGGTTAGGGTTATGGTTAGGTGGGTTTGGGTTATGGTTAGGGTTATTTTGGTAAAGGTTAGGCTTAGGGTTAGTGTTAGGGCTAGTTGGTTTAGGGTTAGGGTTAGGGTTATTTGGTTTAGGGTTAGGTTTAGGGTCAGGGTTAGGGTTAGGGTTAGGGTTATTTGGGCTAGGGTTAGGGTTAGGGTTAGGGTTAGGGTTAGGGTTATGGTTAGTTGGGTTAGGGTTATGGTTAGGGTTATTTTGGTAAAGGTTAGGCTTATGGTTAGTGTTAGGGCTAGTTGGTTTAGGGTTAGGGTTAGGGTTATTTGGTTTAGGGTTAGGTTTAGGGTCAGGGTTAGGGTTAGGGTTAGGGTTATTTGGGCTAGGGTTAGGGTTAGGGTTAGGGTTAGGGTTATGGTTAGTTGGGTTTGGGTTATGGTTAGGGTTATTTTGGTAAAGGTTAGGCTTATGGTTAGTGTTAGGGCTAGTTGGTTTAGGGTTAGGGTTAGGGTTATTTGGTTTAGGGTTAGGTTTAGGGTCAGGGTTAGGGTTAGGGTTATTTGGGCTAGGGTTAGGGTTAGGGTTAGGGTTAGGGTTAGGGTTAGGGTTATGGTTAGTTGGGTTTGTGTTATGGTTAGGGTTATTTTGGTAAAGGTTAGGCTTATGGTTAGTCTAAGGGCTAGTTTGTTTAGGGTTAGGGTTAGGGTTATTTGGTTTAGGGTTAGGTTTAGGGTCAGGGTTAGGGTTAGGGTTAGGGTTATTTGGGCTAGGGTTAGGGTTAGGGTTAGGGTTAGGGTTATGGTTAGTTGGGTTTGGGTTATGGTTAGGGTTATTTTGGTAAAGGTTAGGCTTATGGTTAGTGTTAGGGCAAGTTGGTTTAGGGTTAGGGTTAGGGTTATTTGGTTTAGGGTTAGGTTTATGGTCAGGGTTAGGGTTAGGGTTAGGGTTATTTGGGCTAGGGTTAGGGTTAGGGTTAGGGTTAGGGTTAGGGTTAGTTGGGTTAGGGTTATGGTTAGGGTTATTTTGGTAAAGGTTAGGCTTATGGTTAGTGTTAGGGCTAGTTGGTTTAGGGTTAGGGTTAGGGTTATTTGGTTTAGGGTTAGGTTTAGGGTCAGGGTTAGGGTTAGGGTTAGGGTTATTTGGGCTAGGGTTAGGGTTAGGGTTAGGGTTAGGGTTATGGTTAGTTGGGTTAGGGTTAGGGTTAGGGTTATTTTGGTAAAGGTTAGGCTTAGGGTTAGTGTTAGGGCTAGTTGGTTTAGGGTTAGGGTTAGGGTTATTTGGTTTAGGGTTAGGTTTATGGTCAGGGTTAGGGTTAGGGTTAGGGTTATATGGGCTAGGGTTAGGGTTAAGGTTAGGGTTAGGGTTAGGGTTAGGGTTAGGGTTATGGTTAGGTGTGTTTGGGTTATGGTTAGGGTTATTTTGGTAAAGGTTAGGCTTAGGGTTAGTGTTAGGGCTATTTGGTTTAGGGTTAGGGTTAGGGTTATTTGGTTTAGGGTTAGGTTTAGGGTCAGGGTTAGGGTTAGGGTTAGGGTTATTTGGGCTAGGCTTAGGGTTAGGGTTAGGGTTAGGGTTAGGGTTAGGGTTATGGTTAGTTGGGTTAGGGTTATGGTTAGGGTTATTTTGGTAAAGGTTAGGCTTATGGTTAGTGTTAGGGCTAGTTGGTTTAGGGTTAGGGTTAGGGTTATTTGGTTTAGGGTTAGGTTTAGGGTCAGGGTTAGGGTTAGGGTTATTTGGGCTAGGGTTAGGGTTAGGGTTAGGCTTAGGGTTAGGGTTAGGGTTAGGGTTAGTTGGGTTAGGGTTATGGTTAGGGTTATTTTGGTAAAGGTTAGGCTCAGGGTTAGTGTTAGGGCTAGTTGGTTTAAGGTTAGGTTTAGGGTCAGGGTTAGGGTTAGGGTTAGGGTTATTTGGGCTAGGGTTAGGGTTAGGGTTAGGGTTAGGGTTAGGGTTAGTTGGGTTAGGGTTATGGTTAGGGTTATTTTGGTAAAGGTTAGGCTTATGGTTAGTGTTAGGGCTAGTTGGTTTAGGGTTAGGGTTAGGGTTATTTGGTTTAGGGTTAGGTTTAGGGTCAGGGTTAGGGTTAGGGTTAGGGTTATTTGGGCTAGGGTTAGGGTTAGGGTTAAGGTTAGGGTTAGGGTTAGTGTTAGGGTTATGGTTAGGTGGGTTTGGGTTATGGTTAGGGTTATTTTGGTAAAGGTTAGGCTTATGGTTAGTGTTAGGGCTATTTGGTTTAGGGTTAGGGTTAGGGTTATTTGGTTTAGGGTTAGGTTTAGGGTCAGGGTTAGGGTTAGGGTTAGGGTTATTTGGGCTAGGGTTAGGGTTAGGGGTAGGGTTAGGGTTAGGGTTAGGGTTAGGGTTAGGGTTATGGTTAGTTGGGTTAGGGTTATGGTTAGGGTTATTTTGGTAAAGGTTAGGCTTATGGTTAGTGTTAGGGCTAGTTGGTTTAGGGTTAGGGTTAGGGTTATTTGGTTTAGGGTTAGGTTTAGGGTCAGGGTTAGGGTTAGGGTTAGGGTTATTTGGGCTAGGGTTAGGGTTAGGGTTAGGGTTAGGGTTATTGTTAGTTGGGTTTGGGTTATGGTTAGGGATATTTTGGTAAAGGTTAGGCTTATGGTTAGTGTTAGGGCTAGTTGGTTTAGGGTTAGGGTTAGGGTTATTTGGTTTAGGGTTAGGTTTAGGGTCAGGGTTAGGGTTAGGGTTATTTGGGCTAGGGTTAGGGTTAGGGTTAGGGTTAGGGTTAGGGTTAGGGTTATGGTTAGTTGGGTTAGGGTTATGGTTAGGGTTATTTTGGTAAAGGTTAGGCTTATGGTTAGTGTTAGGGCTAGTTGGTTTAGGGTTAGGGTTAGGGTTATTTGGTTTAGGGTTAGGTTTAGGGTCAGGGTTAGGGTTAGGGTTAGGGTTATTTGGGCTAGGGTTAGGGTTAGGGTTAGGGTTAGGGTTAGGGTTATGGTTAGTTGGGTTTGGGTTATGATTAGGGTTATTTTGGTAAAGGTTAGGCTTATGGTTAGTGTTAGGGCTAGTTGGTTTAGGGTTAGGGTTAGGGTTATTTGGTTTAGGGTTAGGTTTAGGGTCAGGGTTAGGGTTAGGGTTAGGGTTATTTGGGCTTGGGTTAGGGTTAGGGTTAGGGTTAGGGCTAGGGTTAGGGTTAGGGTTATGGTTAGTTGGGTTAGGGTTATGGTTAGGGTTATTTTGGTAAAGGTTAGGCTTATGGTTAGTGTTAGGGCTAGTTGGTTTAGGGTTAGGGTTAGGGTTATTTGGTTTAGGGTTAGGTTTAGGGTCAGGGTTAGGGTTAGGGTTAGGGTTATTTGGGCTAGGGTTAGGGTTAGGGTTAGGGTTATGGTTAGTTGGGTTTGGGTTATGGTTAGGGTTATTTTGGTAAAGGTTAGGCTTATGGTTAGTGTTAGGGCTAGTTGGTTTAGGGTTAGGGTTAGGGTTATTTGGTTTAGGGTTAGGTTTAGGGTCAGGGTTAGGGTTAGGGTTATTTGGGCTAGGGTTAGGGTTAGGGTTATTTGGGCTAGGGTTAGGGTTAGGGTTAGGGTTATGGTTAGTTGGGTTAGGGTTATGGTTAGGGTTATTTTGGTATAGCTTAGGCTTATGGTTAGTGTTAGGGCTAGTTGGTTTAGGGTTAGGGTTAGGGTTATTTGGTTTAGGGTTAGGTATAGGGTCAGGGTTAGGGTTAGGGTTAGGGTTATTTGGGCTAGGGTTAGGGTTAGGGTTAGGGTTAGGGTTAGGGTTAGGGTTATGGTTAGTTGGGTTTGGGTTATGGTTAGGGTTATTTTGGTAAAGGTTAGGCTTATGGTTAGTGTTAGGGCTAGTTGGTTTAGGGTTATGGTTAGGGTTATTTGGTTTAGGGTTAGGTTTAGGGTCAGGGTTAGGATTAGGGTTATTTGGGCTAGGGTTAGGGTTAGGGTTAGGGTTAGGGTTAGGGTTAGGGTTATGGTTAGTTGGGTTTGGGTTATGGTTAGGGTTATTTTGGTAAAGGTTAGTCTTATGGTTAGTGTTAGGGCTAGTTGGTTTAGGGTTAGGGTTAGGGTTATTTGGTTTAGGGTTAGGTTTAGGGTCAGGGTTAGGGTTAGGGTTAGGGTTATTTGGGCTAGGGTTAGGGTTAGGGTTAGGGTTAGGGTTAGGGTTAGTTGGGTTAGGGTTATGGTTAGGGTTATTTTGGTAAAGGTTAGGCTTATGGTTAGTGTTAGGGCTAGTTGGTTTAGGGTTAGGGTTAGGGTTATTTGGTTTAGGGTTAGGTTTAGGGTCAGGGTTAGGGTTAGGGTTAGGGTTATTTGGGCTAGGGTTAGGGTTAGGGTTAGGGTTATGGTTAGTTGGGTTTGGGTTATGGTTAGGGTTATTTTGGTAAAGGTTAGGCTTATGGTTAGTGTTAGGGCTAGTTGGTTTAGGGTTAGGGTTAGGGTTATTTGGTTTAGGGTTAGGTTTAGGGTCAGGGTTAGGGTTAGGGTTATTTGGGCTAGGGTTAGGGTTAGGGTTAGGGTTAGGGTTATGGTTAGGTGGGTTTGGGTTATGGTTAGGGTTATTTTGGTAAAGGTTAGGCTTAGGTTTAGTGTTAGGGCTATTTGGTTTAGGGTTAGGGTTAGGGTTATTTGGTTTAGGGTTAGGTTTAGGGTCAGGGTTAGGGTTAGGGTTAGGGTTATTTGGGCTAGGGTTAGGGTTAGGGTTAGGGTTAGTGTTAGGGTTAGGGTTATGGTTAGTTTGGTTAGGGTTATGGTTAGGGTTATTTTGGTAAAGGTTAGGCTTATGGTTAGTGTTAGGGCTAGTTGGTTTAGGGTTAGGGTTAGGGTTATTTGGTTTAGGGTTAGGTTTAGGGTCAGGGTTAGGGTTAGGGTTAGGGTTAGGGTTATTTGGGCTAGGGTTATGGTTAGGGTTAGGGTTAGGGTTAGTTGGGTTAGGGTTATGGTTAGGGTTATTTTGGTAAAGGTTAGGCTTATGGTTAGTGTTAGGGCTAGTTGGTTTAGGGTTAGGGTTAGGGTTATTTGGTTTAGGGTTAGGTTTAGGGTCAGGGTTAGGGTTAGGGTTAGGGTTATTTGGGCTAGGGTTAGGGTTAGGGTTAGGGTTAGGGTTAGGGTTATGGTTAGTTGGGTTTGGGTTATGGTTAGGGCTATTTTGGTAAAGGTTAGGCTTATGGTTAGTGTTAGGGCTAGTTGGTTTAGGGTTAGGGTTAGGGTTATTTGGTTTAGGGTTAGGTTTAGGGTCAGGGTTAGGGTTAGGGTTATTTGGGCTAGGGTTAGGGTTAGGGTTAGGGTTAGGGTTAGGGTTATGGTTAGTTGGGTTAGGGTTATGGTTAGGGTTATTTTGGTAAAGGTTAGGCTTATGGTTAGTGTTAGGGCTAGTTGGTTTAGGGTTAGGGTTAGGGTTATTTGGTTTAGGGTTAGGTTTAGGGTCAGGGTTAGGGTTAGGGTTAGGGTTATTTGGGCTAGGGTTAGGGTTAGGGTTAGGGTTAGGGTTAGGGTTAGGGTTACGGTTATGGTTAGTTGGGTTTGGGTTATGGTTAGGGTTATTTTGGTAAAGGTTAGGCTTATGGTTAGTGTTAGGGCTAGTTGGTTTAGGGTTAGGGTTAGGGTTAGTTGGGTTAGAGTTATGGTTAGGGTTATTTTGGTAAAGGTTAGGCTTAGGGTTAGTGTTAGGGCTAGTTGGTTTAGGGTTAGGGTTAGGGTTATTTGGTTTAGGGTTAGGTTTAGGGTCAGGGTTAGGGTTAGGGTTAGGGTTATATGGGCTAGGGTTAGGGTTAGGGTTAGGGTTAGGGTTAGGGTTAGGGTTAGGGTTAGGGTTAGGGTTAGGTGGGTTTGGGTTATGGTTAGGGTTATTTTGGTAAAGGTTAGGCTTAGGTTTAGTGTTAGGGCTATTTGGTTTAGGGTTATGGTTAGGGTTATTTGGTTTAGGGTTAGGTTTAGGGTCAGGGTTAGTGTTAGGATTATTTGGGCTAGGGTTAGGGTTAGGGTTAGGGTTAGGGTTAGGGTTAGGGTTATGGTTAGTTGGGTTAGGGTTATGGTTAGGGTTATTTTGGTAAAGGTTAGGCTTATGGTTAGTGTTAGGGCTAGTTGGTTTAGGGTTAGGGTTAGGGTTATTTGGTTTAGGGTTAGGTTTAGGGTCAGGGTTAGGGTTAGGGTTAGGGTTATTTGGGCTAGGGTTAGGGTTAGGGTTAGGGTTATGGTTAGTTGGGTTAGGGTTATGGTTAGGGTTATTTTGGTAAAGGTTAGGCTTATGGTTAGTGTTAGGGCTAGTTGGTTTAGGGTTAGGGTTAGGGTTATTTGGTTTAGGGTTAGGTTTAGGGTCAGGGTTAGGGTTAGGGTTATTTGGGCTAGGGTTAGGGTTAGGGTTAGGCTTAGGGTTAGGGTTAGGGTTATGGTTAGGTGGGTTTGGGTTATGGTTAGGGTTATTTTGGTAAAGGTTAGGCTTAGGGTTAGTGTTAGGGCTAGTTGGTTTAGGGTTAGGGTTAGGGTTATTTGGTTTAGGGTTAGGTTTAGGGTCAGGGTTAGGGTTAGGGTTAGGGTTATTTGGGCTAGGGTTAGGGTTAGGGTTAGGGTTAGGGTTAGGGTTATGGTTAGTTGGGTTAGGGTTATGGTTAGGGTTATTTTGGTAAAGGTTAGGCTTATGGTTAGTGTTAGGGCTAGTTGGTTTAGGGTTAGGGTTAGGGTTATTTGGTTTAGGGTTAGGTTTAGGGTCAGGGTTAGGGTTAGGGTTAGGGTTATTTGGGCTAGGGTTAGGGTTAGGGTTAGGGTTAGGGTTATGGTTAGTTGGGTTTGGGTTATGGTTAGGGTTATTTTGGTAAAGGTTAGGCTTATGGTTAGTGTTAGGGCTAGTTGGTTTAGGGTTAGGGTTAGGGTTATTTGGTTTAGGGTTAGGTTTAGGGTCAGGGTTAGGGTTAGGGTTATTTGGGCTAGGGTTAGGGTTAGGGTTAGGGTTAGGGTTAGGGTTAGGGTTATGGTTAGTTGGGTTTGTGTTATGGTTAGGGTTATTTTGGTAAAGGTTAGGCTTATGGTTAGTCTAAGGGCTAGTTTGTTTAGGGTTAGGGTTAGGGTTATTTGGTTTAGGGTTAGGTTTAGGGTCAGGGTTAGGGTTAGGGTTAGGGTTATTTGGGCTAGGGTTAGGGTTAGGGTTAGGGTTAGGGTTATGGTTAGTTGGGTTTGGGTTATGGTTAGGGTTATTTTGGTAAAGGTTAGGCTTATGGTTAGTGTTAGGGCAAGTTGGTTTAGGGTTAGGGTTAGGGTTATTTGGTTTAGGGTTAGGTTTAGGGTCAGGGTTAGGGTTAGGGTTAGGGTTATTTGGGCTAGGGTTAGGGTTAGGGTTAGGGTTAGGGTTAGGGTTAGTTGGGTTAGGGTTATGGTTAGGGTTATTTTGGTAAAGGTTAGGCTTATGGTTAGTGTTAGGGCTAGTTGGTTTAGGGTTAGGGTTAGGGTTATTTGGTTTAGGGTTAGGTTTAGGGTCAGGGTTAGGGTTAGGGTTAGGGTTATTTGGGCTAGGGTTAGGGTTAGGGTTAGGGTTAGGGTTATGGTTAGTTGGGTTAGGGTTAGGGTTAGGGTTATTTTGGTAAAGGTTAGGCTTAGGGTTAGAGTTAGGGCTAGTTGGTTTAGGGTTAGGGTTAGGGTTATTTGGTTTAGGGTTAGGTTTAGGGTCAGGGTTAGGGTTAGGGTTAGGGTTATATGGGCTAGGGTTAGGGTTAAGGTTAGGGTTAGGGTTAGGGTTAGGGTTAGGGTTATGGTTAGGTGTGTTTGGGTTATGGTTAGGGTTATTTTGGTAAAGGTTAGGCTTAGGGTTAGTGTTAGGGCTATTTGGTTTAGGGTTAGGGTTAGGGTTATTTGGTTTAGGGTTAGGTTTAGGGTCAGGGTTAGGGTTAGGGTTAGGGTTATTTGGGCTAGGCTTAGGGTTAGGGTTAGGGTTAGGGTTAGGGTTAGGGTTATGGTTAGTTGGGTTAGGGTTATGGTTAGGGTTATTTTGGTAAAGGTTAGGCTTATGGTTAGTGTTAGGGCTAGTTGGTTTAGGGTTAGGGTTAGGGTTATTTGGTTTAGGGTTAGGTTTAGGGTCAGGGTTAGGGTTAGGGTTATTTGGGCTAGGGTTAGGGTTAGGGTTAGGCTTAGGGTTAGGGTTAGGGTTAGGGTTAGTTGGGTTAGGGTTATGGTTAGGGTTATTTTGGTAAAGGTTAGGCTCAGGGTTAGTGTTAGGGCTAGTTGGTTTAAGGTTAGGTTTAGGGTCAGGGTTAGGGTTAGGGTTAGGGTTATTTGGGCTAGGGTTAGGGTTAGGGTTAGGGTTAGGGTTAGGGTTAGTTGGGTTAGGGTTATGGTTAGGGTTATTTTGGTAAAGGTTAGGCTTATGGTTAGTGTTAGGGCTAGTTGGTTTAGGGTTAGGGTTAGGGTTATTTGGTTTAGGGTTAGGTTTAGGGTCAGGGTTAGGGTTAGGGTTATTTGGGCTAGGGTTAGGGTTAGGGTTAGGGTTAGGGTTAGGGTTAGGGTTAGGGTTATGGTTAGTTGGGTTAGGGTTATGGTTAGGGTTATTTTGGTAAAGGTTAGGCTTATGGTTAGTGTTAGGGCTAGTTGGTTTAGGGTTAGGGTTAGGGTTATTTGGTTTAGGGTTAGGTTTAGGGTCAGGGTTAGGGTTAGGGTTAGGGTTATTTGGGCTAGGGTTAGGGTTAGGGTTAGGGTTAGGGTTAGGGTTATGGTTAGTTGGGTTTGGGTTATGATTAGGGTTATTTTGGTAAAGGTTAGGCTTATGGTTAGTGTTAGGGCTAGTTGGTTTAGGGTTAGGGTTAGGGTTATTTGGTTTAGGGTTAGGTTTAGGGTCAGGGTTAGGGTTAGGGTTAGGGTTATTTGGGCTTGGGTTAGGGTTAGGGTTAGGGTTAGGGCTAGGGTTAGGGTTAGGGTTATGGTTAGTTGGGTTAGGGTTATGGTTAGGGTTATTTTGGTAAAGGTTAGGCTTATGGTTAGTGTTAGGGCTAGTTGGTTTAGGGTTAGGGTTAGGGTTATTTGGTTTAGGGTTAGGTTTAGGGTCAGGGTTAGGGTTAGGGTTAGGGTTATTTGGGCTAGGGTTAGGGTTAGGGTTAGGGTTATGGTTAGTTGGGTTTGGGTTATGGTTAGGGTTATTTTGGTAAAGGTTAGGCTTATGGTTAGTGTTAGGGCTAGTTGGTTTAGGGTTAGGGTTAGGGTTATTTGGTTTAGGGTTAGGTTTAGGGTCAGGGTTAGGGTTAGGGTTATTTGGGCTAGGGTTAGGGTTAGGGTTATTTGGGCTAGGGTTAGGGTTAGGGTTAGGGTTATGGTTAGTTGGGTTAGGGTTATGGTTAGGGTTATTTTGGTATAGGTTAGGCTTATGGTTAGTGTTAGGGCTAGTTGGTTTAGGGTTAGGGTTAGGGTTATTTGGTTTAGGGTTAGGTATAGGGTCAGGGTTAGGGTTAGGGTTAGGGTTATTTGGGCTAGGGTTAGGGTTAGGGTTAGGGTTAGGGTTATGGTTAGTTGGGTTTGGGTTATGGTTAGGGTTATTTTGGTAAAGGTTAGGCTTATGGTTAGTGTTAGGGCTAGTTGGTTTAGGGTTATGGTTAGGGTTATTTGGTTTAGGGTTAGGTTTAGGGTCAGGGTTAGGATTAGGGTTATTTGGGCTAGGGTTAGGGTTAGGGTTAGGGTTAGGGTTAGGGTTATGGTTAGTTGGGTTTGGGTTATGGTTAGGGTTATTTTGGTAAAGGTTAGTCTTATGGTTAGTGTTAGGGCTAGTTGGTTTAGGGTTAGGGTTAGGGTTATTTGGTTTAGGGTTAGGTTTAGGGTCAGGGTTAGGGTTAGGGTTAGGGTTATTTGGGCTAGGGTTAGGGTTAGGGTTAGGGTTAGGGTTAGGGTTAGTTGGGTTAGGGTTATGGTTAGGGTTATTTTGGTAAAGGTTAGGCTTATGGTTAGTGTTAGGGCTAGTTGGTTTAGGGTTAGGGTTAGGGTTATTTGGTTTAGGGTTAGGTTTAGGGTCAGGGTTAGGGTTAGGGTTAGGGTTATTTGGGCTAGGGTTAGGGTTAGGGTTAGGGTTATGGTTAGTTGGGTTTGGGTTATGGTTAGGGTTATTTTGGTAAAGGTTAGGCTTATGGTTAGTGTTAGGGCTAGTTGGTTTAGGGTTAGGGTTAGGGTTATTTGGTTTAGGGTTAGGTTTAGGGTCAGGGTTAGGGTTAGGGTTATTTGGGCTAGGGTTAGGGTTAGGGTTAGGGTTAGGGTTATGGTTAGGTGGGTTTGGGTTATGGTTAGGGTTATTTTGGTAAAGGTTAGGCTTAGGTTTAGTGTTAGGGCTATTTGGTTTAGGGTTAGGGTTAGGGTTATTTGGTTTAGGGTTAGGTTTAGGGTCAGGGTTAGGGTTAGGGTTAGGGTTATTTGGGCTAGGGTTAGGGTTAGGGTTAGGGTTAGTGTTAGGGTTAGGGTTATGGTTAGTTTGGTTAGGGTTATGGTTAGGGTTATTTTGGTAAAGGTTAGGCTTATGGTTAGTGTTAGGGCTAGTTGGTTTAGGGTTAGGGTTAGGGTTATTTGGTTTAGGGTTAGGTTTAGGGTCAGGGTTAGGGTTAGGGTTAGGGTTAGGGTTATTTGGGCTAGGGTTATGGTTAGGGTTAGGGTTAGGGTTAGTTGGGTTAGGGTTATGGTTAGGGTTATTTTGGTAAAGGTTAGGCATATGGTTAGTGTTAGGGCTAGTTGGTTTAGGGTTAGGGTTAGGGTTATTTGGTTTAGGGTTAGGTTTAGGGTCAGGGTTAGGGTTAGGGTTAGGGTTATTTGGGCTAGGGTTAGGGTTAGGGTTAGGGTTAGGGTTAGGGTTATGGTTAGTTGGGTTTGGGTTATGGTTAGGGCTATTTTGGTAAAGGTTAGGCTTATGGTTAGTGTTAGGGCTAGTTGGTTTAGGGTTAGGGTTAGGGTTATTTGGTTTAGGGTTAGGTTTAGGGTCAGGGTTAGGGTTAGGGTTATTTGGGCTAGGGTTAGGGTTAGGGTTAGGGTTAGGGTTAGGGTTATGGTTAGTTGGGTTAGGGTTATGGTTAGGGTTATTTTGGTAAAGGTTAGGCTTATGGTTAGTGTTAGGGCTAGTTGGTTTAGGGTTAGGGTTAGGGTTATTTGGTTTAGGGTTAGGTTTAGGGTCAGGGTTAGGGTTAGGGTTAGGGTTATTTGGGCTAGGGTTAGGGTTAGGGTTAGGGTTAGGGTTAGGGTTAGGGTTACGGTTATGGTTAGTTGGGTTTGGGTTATGGTTAGGGTTATTTTGGTAAAGGTTAGGCTTATGGTTAGTGTTAGGGCTAGTTGGTTTAGGGTTAGGGTTAGGGTTATTTGGTTTAGGGTTAGGTTTAGGGTCAGGGTTAGGGTTAGGGTTAGGGTTATTTGGGCTAGGGTTAGGGTTAGGGTTAGGGTTAGGGTTAGGGTTATGGTTAGTTGGGTTAGGGTTATGGTTAGGGTTATTTTGGTAAAGGTTAGGCTTATGGTTAGTGTTAGGGCTAGTTGGTTTAGGGTGAGGGTTAGGGTTATTTGGTTTAGGGTTAGGTTTAGGGTCAGGGTTAGGGTTAGGGTTAGGGTTATTTGGGCTAGGGTTAGGGTTAGGGTTAGGGTTAGGGTTAGGGTTAGGGTTATGGTTAGTTGGGTTTGGGTTATGGTTAGGGTTATTTTGGTAAAGGTTAGGCTTATGGTTAGTGTTAGGGCTAGTTGGTTTAGGGTTAGGGTTAGGGTTATTTGGTTTAGGGTTAGGTTTAGGGTCAGGGTTAGGGTTAGGGTTAGGGTTATTTTGGCTAGGGTTAGGGTTAGGGTTAGGGTTAGGGTTAGGGTTAGTTGGGTTAGAGTTATGGTTAGGGTTATTTTGGTAAAGGTTAGGCTTAGGGTTAGTGTTAGGGCTAGTTGGTTTAGGGTTAGGGTTAGGGTTATTTGGTTTAGGGTTAGGTTTAGGGTCAGGGTTAGGGTTAGGGTTAGGGTTATATGGGCTAGGGTTAGGGTTAGGGTTAGGGTTAGGGTTAGGGTTAGGGTTAGGGTTAGGGTTAGGGTTAGGTGGGTTTGGGTTATGGTTAGGGTTATTTTGGTAAAGGTTAGGCTTAGGTTTAGTGTTAGGGCTATTTGGTTTAGGGTTATGGTTAGGGTTATTTGGTTTAGGGTTAGGTTTAGGGTCAGGGTTAGGGTTAGGATTATTTGGGCTAGGGTTAGGGTTAGGGTTAGGGTTAGGGTTAGGGTTAGGGTTATGGTTAGTTGGGTTAGGGTTATGGTTAGGGTTATTTTGGTAAAGGTTAGGCTTATGGTTAGTGTTAGGGCTAGTTGGTTTAGGGTTAGGGTTAGGGTTATTTGGTTTAGGGTTAGGTTTAGGGTCAGGGTTAGGGTTAGGGTTAGGGTTATTTGGGCTAGGGTTAGGCTTAGGGTTAGGGTTATGGTTAGTTGGGTTAGGGTTATGGTTAGGGTTATTTTGGTAAAGGTTAGGCTTATGGTTAGTGTTAGGGCTAGTTGGTTTAGGGTTAGGGTTAGGGTTATTTGGTTTAGGGTTAGGTTTAGGGTCAGGGTTAGGGTTAGGGTTATTTGGGCTAGGGTTAGGGTTAGGGTTAGGGTTAGGGTTAGGGTTAGGGTTATGGTTAGGTGGGTTTGGGTTATGGTTAGGGTTATTTTGGTAAAGGTTAGGCTTAGGGTTAGTGTTAGGGCTAGTTGGTTTAGGGTTAGGGTTAGGGTTATTTGGTTTAGGGTTAGGTTTAGGGTCAGGGTTAGGGTTAGGGTTAGGGTTATTTGGGCTAGGGTTAGGGTTAGGGTTAGGGTTAGGGTTAGGGTTATGGTTAGTTGGGTTAGGGTTATGGTTAGGGTTATTTTGGTAAAGGTTAGGCTTATGGTTAGTGTTAGGGCTAGTTGGTTTAGGGTTAGGGTTAGGGTTATTTGGTTTAGGGTTAGGTTTAGGGTCAGGGTTAGGGTTAGGGTTAGGGTTATTTGGGCTAGGGTTAGGGTTAGGGTTAGGGTTAGGGTTATGGTTAGTTGGGTTTGGGTTATGGTTAGGGTTATTTTGGTAAAGGTTAGGCTTATGGTTAGTGTTAGGGCTAGTTGGTTTAGGGTTAGGGTTAGGGTTATTTGGTTTAGGGTTAGGTTTAGGGTCAGGGTTAGGGTTAGGGTTATTTGGGCTAGGGTTAGGGTTAGGGTTAGGGTTAGGGTTAGGGTTAGGGTTATGGTTAGTTGGGTTTGTGTTATGGTTAGGGTTATTTTGGTAAAGGTTAGGCTTATGGTTAGTCTAAGGGCTAGTTTGTTTAGGGTTAGGGTTAGGGTTATTTGGTTTAGGGTTAGGTTTAGGGTCAGGGTTAGGGTTAGGGTTAGGGTTATTTGGGCTAGGGTTAGGGTTAGGGTTAGGGTTAGGGTTATGGTTAGTTGGGTTTGGGTTATGGTTAGGGTTATTTTGGTAAAGGTTAGGCTTATGGTTAGTGTTAGGGCAAGTTGGTTTAGGGTTAGGGTTAGGGTTATTTGGTTTAGGGTTAGGTTTAGGGTCAGGGTTAGGGTTAGGGTTAGGGTTATTTGGGCTAGGGTTAGGGTTAGGGTTAGGGTTAGGGTTAGGGTTAGTTGGGTTAGGGTTATGGTTAGGGTTATTTTGGTAAAGGTTAGGCTTATGGTTAGTGTTAGGGCTAGTTGGTTTAGGGTTAGGGTTAGGGATATTTGGTTTAGGGTTAGGTTTAGGGTCAGGGTTAGGGTTAGGGTTAGGGTTATTTGGGCTAGGGTTAGGGTTAGGGTTAGGGTTAGGGTTATGGTTAGTTGGGTTAGGGTTAGGGTTAGGGTTATTTTGGTAAAGGTTAGGCTTAGGGTTAATGTTAGGGCTAGTTGGTTTAGGGTTAGGGTTAGGGTTATTTGGTTTAGGGTTAGGTTTAGGGTCAGGGTTAGGGTTAGGGTTAGGGTTATATGGGCTAGGGTTAGGGTTAAGGTTAGGGTTAGGGTTAGGGTTAGGGTTAGGGTTATGGTTAGGTGTGTTTGGGTTATGGTTAGGGTTATTTTGGTAAAGGTTAGGCTTAGGGTTAGTGTTAGGGCTATTTGGTTTAGGGTTAGGGTTAGGGTTATTTGGTTTAGGGTTAGGTTTAGGGTCAGGGTTAGGGTTAGGGTTAGGGTTATTTGGGCTAGGCTTAGGGTTAGGGTTAGGGTTAGGGTTAGGGTTAGGGTTATGGTTAGTTGGGTTAGGGTTATGGTTAGGGTTATTTTGGTAAAGGTTAGGCTTATGGTTAGTGTTAGGGCTAGTTGGTTTAGGGTTAGGGTTAGGGTTATTTGGTTTAGGGTTAGGTTTAGGGTCAGGGTTAGGGTTAGGGTTATTTGGGCTAGGGTTAGGGTTAGGGTTAGGCTTAGGGTTAGGGTTAGGGTTATGGTTAGTTGGGTTAGGGTTATGGTTAGGGTTATTTTGGTAAAGGTTAGGCTCAGGGTTAGTGTTAGGGCTAGTTGGTTTAAGGTTAGGTTTAGGGTCAGGGTTAGGGTTAGGGTTAGGGTTATTTGGGCTAGGGTTAGGGTTAGGGTTAGGGTTAGGGTTAGGGTTAGTTGGGTTAGGGTTATGGTTAGGGTTATTTTGGTAAAGGTTAGGCTTATGGTTAGTGTTAGGGCTAGTTGGTTTAGGGTTAGGGTTAGGGTTATTTGGTTTAGGGTTAGGTTTAGGGTCAGGGTTAGGGTTAGGGTTAGGGTTATTTGGGCTAGGGTTAGGGTTAGGGTTAAGGTTAGGGTTAGGGTTAGTGTTAGGGTTATGGTTAGGTGGGTTTGGGTTATGGTTAGGGTTATTTTGGTAAAGGTTAGGCTTATGGTTAGTGTTAGGGCTATTTGGTTTAGGGTTAGGGTTAGGGTTATTTGGTTTAGGGTTAGGTTTAGGGTCAGGGTTAGGGTTAGGGTTAGGGTTATTTGGGCTAGGGTTAGGGTTAGGGTTAGGGTTAGGGTTAGGGTTAGGGTTAGGGTTAGGGTTATGGTTAGTTGGGTTAGGGTTATGGTTAGGGTTATTTTGGTAAAGGTTAGGCTTATGGTTAGTGTTAGGGCTAGTTGGTTTAGGGTTAGGGTTAGGGTTATTTGGTTTAGGGTTAGGTTTAGGGTCAGGGTTAGGGTTAGGGTTAGGGTTATTTGGGCTAGGGTTAGGGTTAGGGTTAGGGTGAGGGTTATTGTTAGTTGGGTTTGGGTTATGGTTAGGGATATTTTGGTAAAGGTTAGGCTTATGGTTAGTGTTAGGGCTAGTTGGTTTAGGGTTAGGGTTAGGGTTATTTGGTTTAGGGTTAGGTTTAGGGTCAGGGTTAGGGTTAGGGTTATTTGGGCTAGGGTTAGGGTTAGGGTTAGGGTTAGGGTTAGGGTTAGGGTTATGGTTAGTTGGGTTAGGGTTATGGTTAGGGGTATTTTGGTAAAGGTTAGGCTTATGGTTAGTGTTAGGGCTAGTTGGTTTAGGGTTAGGGTTAGGGTTATTTGGTTTAGGGTTAGGTTTAGGGTCAGGGTTAGGGTTAGGGTTAGGGTTATTTGGGCTAGGGTTAGGGTTAGGGTTAGGGTTAGGGTTATGGTTAGTTGGGTTTGGGTTATGGTTAGGGTTATTTTGGTAAAGGTTAGGCTTATGGTTAGTGTTAGGGCTAGTTGGTTTAGGGTTAGGGTTAGGGTTATTTGGTTTAGGGTTAGGTTTAGGGTCAGGGTTAGGGTTAGGGTTAGGGTTATTTGGGCTTGGGTTAGGGTTAGGGTTAGGGTTAGGGCTAGGGTTAGGGTTAGGGTTATGGTTAGTTGGGTTAGGGTTATGGTTAGGGTTATTTTGGTAAAGGTTAGGCTTATGGTTAGTGTTAGGGCTAGTTGGTTTAGGGTTAGGGTTAGGGTTATTTGGTTTAAGGTTAGGTTTAGGGTCAGGGTTAGGGTTAGGGTTAGGGTTATTTGGGCTAGGGTTAGGGTTAGGGTTAGGGTTATGGTTAGTTGGGTTTGGGTTATGGTTAGGGTTATTTTGGTAAAGGTTAGGCTTATGGTTAGTGTTAGGGCTAGTTGGTTTAGGGTTAGGGTTAGGGTTATTTGGTTTAGGGTTAGGTTTAGGGTCAGGGTTAGGGTTAGGGTTATTTGGGCTAGGGTTAGGGTTAGGGTTATTTGGGCTAGGGTTAGGGTTAGGGTTAGGGTTATGGTTAGTTGGGTTAGGGTTATGGTTAGGGTTATTTTGGTATAGGTTAGGCTTATGGTTAGTGTTAGGGCTAGTTGGTTTAGGGTTAGGGTTAGGGTTATTTGGTTTAGGGTTAGGTTTAGGGTCAGGGTTAGGGTTAGGGTTAGGGTTATTTGGGCTAGGGTTAGGGTTAGGGTTAGGGTTAGGGTTAGGGTTAGGGTTATGGTTAGTTGGGTTTGGGTTATGGTTAGGGTTATTTTGGTAAAGGTTAGGCTTATGGTTAGTGTTAGGGCTAGTTGGTTTAGGGTTATGGTTAGGGTTATTTGGTTTAGGGTTAGGTTTAGGGTCAGGGTTAGGGTTAGGGTTATTTGGGCTAGGGTTAGGGTTAGGGTTAGGGTTAGGGTTAGGGTTAGGGTTATGGTTAGTTGGGTTTGGGTTATGGTTAGGGTTATTTTGGTAAAGGTTAGGCTTATGGTTAGTGTTAGGGCTAGTTGGTTTAGGGTTAGGGTTAGGGTTATTTGGTTTAGGGTTAGGTTTAGGGTCAGGGTTAGGGTTAGGGTTAGGGTTATTTGGGCTAGGGTTAGGGTTAGGGTTAGGGTTAGGGTTAGGGTTATGGTTAGTTGGGTTTGGGTTATGGTTAGGGCTATTTTGGTAAAGGTTAGGGTTAGGGTTAGTGTTAGGGCTAGTTGGTTTAGGGTTAGGGTTAGGGTTATTTGGTTTAGGGTTAGGTTTAGGGTCAGGGTTAGGGTTAGGGTTATTTGGGCTAGGGTTAGGGTTAGGGTTAGGGTTAGGGTTATGGTTAGGTGGGTTTGGGTTATGGTTAGGGTTATTTTGGTAAAGGTTAGGCTTAGGTTTAGTGTTAGGGCTATTTGGTTTAGGGTTAGGGTTAGGGTTATTTGGTTTAGGGTTAGGTTTAGGGTCAGGGTTAGGGTTAGGGTTATTTGGGCTAGGGTTAGGGTTAGGGTTAGGGTTAGTGTTAGGGTTAGGGTTATGGTTAGTTTGGTTAGGGTTATGGTTAGGGTTATTTTGGTAAAGGTTAGGCTTATGGTTAGTGTTAGGGCTAGTTGGTTTAGGGTTAGGGTTAGGGTTATTTGGTTTAGGGTTAGGTTTAGGGTCAGGGTTAGGGTTAGGGTTAGGGTTAGGGTTATTTGGGCTAGGGTTATGGTTAGGGTTAGGGTTAGGGTTAGTTGGGTTAGGGTTATGGTTAGGGTTATTTTGGTAAAGGTTAGGCTTATGGTTAGTGTTAGGGCTAGTTGGTTTAGGGTTAGGGTTAGGGTTATTTGGTTTAGGGTTAGGTTTAGGGTCAGGGTTAGGGTTAGGGTTATTTGGGCTAGGGTTAGGGTTAGGGTTAGGGTTAGGGTTAGGGTTATGGTTAGTTGGGTTTGGGTTATGGTTAGGGCTATTTTGGTAAAGGTTAGGCTTATGGTTAGTGTTAGGGCTAGTTGGTTTAGGGTTAGGGTTAGGGTTATTTGGTTTAGGGTTAGGTTTAGGGTCAGGGTTAGGGTTAGGGTTATTTGGGCTAGGGTTAGGGTTAGGGTTAGGGTTAGGGTTAGGGTTATGGTTAGTTGGGTTAGGGTTATGGTTAGGGTTATTTTGGTAAAGGTTAGGCTTATGGTTAGTGTTAGGGCTAGTTGGTTTAGGGTTAGGGTTAGGGTTATTTGGTTTAGGGTTAGGTTTAGGGTCAGGGTTAGGGTTAGGGTTAGGGTTATTTGGGCTAGGGTTAGGGTTAGGGTTAGGGTTAGGGTTAGGGTTATGGTTAGTTGGGTTAGGGTTATGGTTAGGGTTATTTTGGTAAAGGTTAGGCTTATGGTTAGTGTTAGGGCTAGTTGGTTTAGGGTGAGGGTTAGGGTTATTTGGTTTAGGGTTAGGTTTAGTGTCAGGGTTAGGGTTAGGGTTAGGGTTATTTGGGCTAGGGTTAGGGTTAGGGTTAGGGTTAGGGTTATGGTTAGTTGGGTTTGGGTTATGGTTAGGGTTATTTTGGTAAAGGTTAGGCTTATGGTTAGTGTTAGGGCTAGTTGGTTTAGGGTTAGGGTTAGGGTTATTTGGTTTAGGGTTAGGTTTAGGGTCAGGGTTAGGGTTAGGGTTAGGGTTATTTTGGCTAGGGTTAGGGTTAGGGTTAGGGTTAGGGTTAGGGTTAGTTGGGTTAGAGTTATGGTTAGGGTTATTTTGGTAAAGGTTAGGCTTAGGGTTAGTGTTAGGGCTAGTTGGTTTAGGGTTAGGGTTAGGGTTATTTGGTTTAGGGTTAGGTTTAGGGTCAGGGTTAGGGTTAGGGTTAGGGTTATATGGGCTAGGGTTAGGGTTAGGGTTAGGGTTAGGGTTAGGGTTAGGGTTAGGGTTAGGGTTAGGTGGGTTTGGGTTATGGTTAGGGTTATTTTGGTAAAGGTTAGGCTTAGGTTTAGTGTTAGGGCTATTTGGTTTAGGGTTATGGTTAGGGTTATTTGGTTTAGGGTTAGGTTTAGGGTCAGGGTTAGGGTTAGGATTATTTGGGCTAGGGTTAGGGTTAGGGTTAGGGTTAGGGTTAGGGTTAGGGTTATGGTTAGTTGGGTTAGGGTTATGGTTAGGGTTATTTTGGTAAAGGTTAGGCTTATGGTTAGTGTTAGGGCTAGTTGGTTTAGGGTTAGGGTTAGGGTTATTTGGTTTAGGGTTAGGTTTAGGGTCAGGGTTAGGGTTAGGGTTAGGGTTATTTGGGCTAGGGTTAGGCTTAGGGTTAGGGTTATGGTTAGTTGGGTTAGGGTTATGGTTAGGGTTATTTTGGTAAAGGTTAGGCTTATGGTTAGTGTTAGGGCTAGTTGGTTTAGGGTTAGGGTTAGGGTTATTTGGTTTAGGGTTAGGTTTAGGGTCAGGGTTAGGGTTAGGGTTATTTGGGCTAGGGTTAGGGTTAGGGTTAGGGTTAGGGTTAGGGTTAGGGTTATGGTTAGGTGGGTTTGGGTTATGGTTAGGGTTATTTTGGTAAAGGTTAGGCTTAGGGTTAGTGTTAGGGCTAGTTGGTTTAGGGTTAGGGTTAGGGTTATTTGGTTTAGGGTTAGGTTTAGGGTCAGGGTTAGGGTTAGGGTTAGGGTTATTTGGGCTAGGGTTAGGGTTAGGGTTAGGGTTAGGGTTAGGGTTATGGTTAGTTGGGTTAGGGTTATGGTTAGGGTTATTTTGGTAAAGGTTAGGCTTATGGTTAGTGTTAGGGCTAGTTGGTTTAGGGTTAGGGTTAGGGTTATTTGGTTTAGGGTTAGGTTTAGGGTCAGGGTTAGGGTTAGGGTTAGGGTTATTTGGGCTGGGGTTAGGGTTAGGGTTAGGGTTAGGGTTATGGTTAGTTGGGTTTGGGTTATGGTTAGGGTTATTTTGGTAAAGGTTAGGCTTATGGTTAGTGTTAGGGCTAGTTGGTTTAGGGTTAGGGTTAGGGTTATTTGGTTTAGGGTTAGGTTTAGGGTCAGGGTTAGGGTTAGGGTTATTTGGGCTAGGGTTAGGGTTAGGGTTAGGGTTAGGGTTAGGGTTAGGGTTATGGTTAGTTGGGTTTGTGTTATGGTTAGGGTTATTTTGGTAAAGGTTAGGCTTATGGTTAGTCTAAGGGCTAGTTTGTTTAGGGTTAGGGTTAGGGTTATTTGGTTTAGGGTTAGGTTTAGGGTCAGGGTTAGGGTTAGGGTTAGGGTTATTTGGGCTAGGGTTAGGGTTAGGGTTAGGGTTAGGGTTATGGTTAGTTGGGTTTGGGTTATGGTTAGGGTTATTTTGGTAAAGGTTAGGCTTATGGTTAGTGTTAGGGCAAGTTGGTTTAGGGTTAGGGTTAGGGTTATTTGGTTTAGGGTTAGGTTTAGGGTCAGGGTTAGGGTTAGGGTTAGGGTTATTTGGGCTAGGGTTAGGGTTAGGGTTAGGGTTAGGGTTAGGGTTAGTTGGGTTAGGGTTATGGTTAGGGTTATTTTGGTAAAGGTTAGGCTTATGGTTAGTGTTAGGGCTAGTTGGTTTAGGGTTAGGGTTAGGGATATTTGGTTTAGGGTTAGGTTTAGGGTCAGGGTTAGGGTTAGGGTTAGGGTTATTTGGGCTAGGGTTAGGGTTAGGGTTAGGGTTAGGGTTATGGTTAGTTGGGTTAGGGTTAGGGTTAGGGTTATTTTGGTAAAGGTTAGGCTTAGGGTTAATGTTAGGGCTAGTTGGTTTAGGGTTAGGGTTAGGGTTATTTGGTTTAGGGTTAGGTTTAGGGTCAGGGTTAGGGTTAGGGTTAGGGTTATATGGGCTAGGGTTAGGGTTAAGGTTAGGGTTAGGGTTAGGGTTAGGGTTAGGGTTATGGTTAGGTGTGTTTGGGTTATGGTTAGGGTTATTTTGGTAAAGGTTAGGCTTAGGGTTAGTGTTAGGGCTATTTGGTTTAGGGTTAGGGTTAGGGTTATTTGGTTTAGGGTTAGGTTTAGGGTCAGGGTTAGGGTTAGGGTTAGGGTTATTTGGGCTAGGCTTAGGGTTAGGGTTAGGGTTAGGGTTAGGGTTAGGGTTATGGTTAGTTGGGTTAGGGTTATGGTTAGGGTTATTTTGGTAAAGGTTAGGCTTATGGTTAGTGTTAGGGCTAGTTGGTTTAGGGTTAGGGTTAGGGTTATTTGGTTTAGGGTTAGGTTTAGGGTCAGGGTTAGGGTTAGGGTTATTTGGGCTAGGGTTAGGGTTAGGGTTAGGCTTAGGGTAAGGGTTAGGGTTATGGTTAGTTGGGTTAGGGTTATGGTTAGGGTTATTTTGGTAAAGGTAAGGCTCAGGGTTAGTGTTAGGGCTAGTTGGTTTAAGGTTAGGTTTAGGGTCAGGGTCAGGGTTAGGGTTAGGGTTATTTGGGCTAGGGTTAGGGTTAGGGTTAGGGTTAGGGTTAGGGTTAGTTGGGTTAGGGTTATGGTTAGGGTTATTTTGGTAAAGGTTAGGCTTATGGTTAGTGTTAGGGCTAGTTGGTTTAGGGTTAGGGTTAGGGTTATTTGGTTTAGGGTTAGGTTTAGGGTCAGGGTTAGGGTTAGGGTTAGGGTTATTTGGGCTAGGGTTAGGGTTAGGGTTAAGGTTAGGGTTAGGGTTAGTGTTAGGGTTATGGTTAGGTGGGTTTGGGTTATGGTTAGGGTTATTTTGGTAAAGGTTAGGCTTATGGTTAGTGTTAGGGCTATTTGGTTTAGGGTTAGGGTTAGGGTTATTTGGTTTAGGGTTAGGTTTAGGGTCAGGGTTAGGGTTAGGGTTAGGGTTATTTGGGCTAGGGTTAGGGTTAGGGTTAGGGTTAGGGTTAGGGTTAGGGTTAGGGTTAGGGTTATGGTTAGTTGGGTTAGGGTTATGGTTAGGGTTATTTTGGTAAAGGTTAGGCTTATGGTTAGTGTTAGGGCTAGTTGGTTTAGGGTTAGGGTTAGGGTTATTTGGTTTAGGGTTAGGTTTAGGGTCAGGGTTAGGGTTAGGGTTAGGGTTATTTGGGCTAGGGTTAGGGTTAGGGTTAGGGTTAGGGTTATTGTTAGTTGGGTTTGGGTTATGGTTAGGGATATTTTGGTAAAGGTTAGGCTTATGGTTAGTGTTAGGGCTAGTTGGTTTAGGGTTAGGGTTAGGGTTATTTGGTTTAGGGTTAGGTTTAGGGTCAGGGTTAGGGTTAGGGTTATTTGGGCTAGGGTTAGGGTTAGGGTTAGGGTTAGGGTTAGGGTTAGGGTTATGGTTAGTTGGGTTAGGGTTATGGTTAGGGGTATTTTGGTAAAGGTTAGGCTTATGGTTAGTGTTAGGGCTAGTTGGTTTAGGGTTAGGGTTAGGGTTATTTGGTTTAGGGTTAGGTTTAGGGTCAGGGTTAGGGTTAGGGTTAGGGTTATTTGGGCTAGGGTTAGGGTTAGGGTTAGGGTTAGGGTTATGGTTAGTTGGGTTTGGGTTATGGTTAGGGTTATTTTGGTAAAGGTTAGGCTTATGGTTAGTGTTAGGGCTAGTTGGTTTAGGGTTAGGGTTAGGGTTATTTGGTTTAGGGTTAGGTTTAGGGTCAGGGTTAGGGTTAGGGTTAGGGTTATTTGGGCTTGGGTTAGGGTTAGGGTTAGGGTTAGGGCTAGGGTTAGGGTTAGGGTTATGGTTAGTTGGGTTAGGGTTATGGTTAGGGTTATTTTGGTAAAGGTTAGGCTTATGGTTAGTGTTAGGGCTAGTTGGTTTAGGGTTAGGGTTAGGGTTATTTGGTTTAAGGTTAGGTTTAGGGTCAGGGTTAGGGTTAGGGTTAGGGTTATTTGGGCTAGGGTTAGGGTTAGGGTTAGGGTTATGGTTAGTTGGGTTTGGGTTATGGTTAGGGTTATTTTGGTAAAGGTTAGGCTTATGGTTAGTGTTAGGGCTAGTTGGTTTAGGGTTAGGGTTAGGGTTATTTGGTTTAGGGTTAGGTTTAGGGTCAGGGTTAGGGTTAGGGTTATTTGGGCTAGGGTTAGGGTTAGGGTTATTTGGGCTAGGGTTAGGGTTAGGGTTAGGGTTATGGTTAGTTGGGTTAGGGTTATGGTTAGGGTTATTTTGGTATAGGTTAGGCTTATGGTTAGTGTTAGGGGTAGTTGGTTTAGGGTTAGGGTTAGGGTTATTTGGTTTAGGGTTAGGTTTAGGGTCAGGGTTAGGGTTAGGGTTAGGGTTATTTGGGCTAGGGTTAGGGTTAGGGTTAGGGTTAGGGTTAGGGTTAGGGTTATGGTTAGTTGGGTTTGGGTTATGGTTAGGGTTATTTTGGTAAAGGTTAGGCTTATGGTTAGTGTTAGGGCTAGTTGGTTTAGGGTTAGGGTTAGGGTTATTTGGTTTAGGGTTAGGTTTAGGGTCAGGGTTAGGGTTAGGGTTAGGGTTATTTGGGCTAGGGTTAGGGTTAGGGTTAGGGTTAGGGTTAGGGTTATGGTTAGTTGGGTTTGGGTTATGGTTAGGGTTATTTTGGTAAAGGTTAGGCTTATGGTTAGTGTTAGGGCTAGTTGGTTTAGGGTTAGGGTTAGGGTTATTTGGTTTAGGGTTAGGTTTAGGGTCAGGGTTAGGGTTAGGGTTATTTGGTTTAGGGTTAGGGTTAAAGTTAGGGTTAGGGTTAGGGTTAGGGTTATGTTTAGTTGGGTTTGGGTAATGGTTAGGGTTATTTTGGTAAAGGTTAGGCTTAGGGTTAGTGTTAGGGCTAGTTGGTTTAGGGTTAGGGTTAGGGTTATTTGGTTAAGGTTTAGGTTTAGGGTCAGGGTTAGGGTTAGGGTTAGGGTTATTTGGGCTAGGGTTAGGGTTAGGGTTAGGGTTAGGGTTAGGGTTTAAGTTTGGGTTAGGGTTAGTTGGGTTAGGGTTATGGTTAGGGTTATTTTGGTAAAGGTTAGGCTTATGGTTAGTGTTAGGGCTAGTTGGTTTAGGGTTAGGGTTAGGGTTATTTGGTTTAGGGTTAGGTTTAGGGTCAGGGTTAGGGTTAGGGTTAGGGTTATTTGGGCTAGGGTTAGGGTTAGGGTTAGGGTTAGGGTTAGGGTTAGGTTTAGGGTTAGGGTTATGGTTAGTTGGGTTTGGGTTATGGTTAGGGTTATTTTGGTAAAGGTTAGGCTTATGATTAGTGTTAGGGCTAGTTGGTTTAGGGTTAGGGTTAGGGTTATTTGGTTTAGGTTTAGGTTTGGGGTCAGGGTTAGGGTTAGGGTTAGGGTTATTTGGGCTAGGGTTAGGGTTAGGGTTAGGGTTAGGGTTAGGGTTAGGGTTAGGGTTAGGGTTAGGGTTAGGGTTAGGGTTATGGTTAGTTGGGTTTGGGTTATGGTTAGGGTTATTTTGATAAAGGTTAGGCTTATGGTTAGTGTTAGGGTTAGGGTTAGGGTTAGGGTTATGGTTAGTTGGGTTTGGGTTATGGTTAGGGTTATTTTGGTAAAGGTTAGGCTTATGGTTAGTGTTAGGGCTAGTTGGTTTAGGGTTAGGGTTAGGGTTATTTGGTTTAGGGTTAGGTTTAGGGTCAGGGTTAGGGTTAGGGTTAGGGTTATTTGGGCTAGGGTTAGGGTTAGGGTTAGGGTTATGGTTAGTTGGGTTAGGGTTATGGTTAGGGTTATTTTGGTAAAGGTTAGGCTTATGGTTAGTGTTAGGGCTAGTTGGTTTAGGGTTAGGGTTAGGGATATTTGGTTTAGGGTTAGGTTTAGGGTCAGGGTTAGGGTTAGGGTTAGGGTTATTTGGGCTAGGGTTAGGGTTAGGGTTAGGGTTAGGGTTATGGTTAGTTGGGTTTGGGTTATGGTTAGGGTTATTTTGGTAAAGGTTAGGCTTATGGTTAGTGTTAGGGCTAGTTGGTTTAGGGTTAGGGTTAGGGTTATTTGGTTTAGGGTTAGGTTTAGGGTCAGGGTTAGGGTTAGGGTTATTTGGGCTAGGGTTAGGGTTAGGGTTAGGGTTAGGGTTAGGGTTAGGGTTAGGGTTAGGGTTAGGGCCAGGTTTAGGGTTAGGGTTAGTTGGGTTAGAGTTATGGTTAGGGTTATTTTGGTAAAGGTTAGGCTCAGGGTTAGTGTTCGGGCTAGTTGGTTTAGGGTTAGGGTTAGGGTTATTTGGTTTAGGGTTAGGTTTAGGGTCAGGGTTATGGTTAGGGTTAGGGTTATATGGGCTAGGGTTAGGGTTAGGGTTAGTGTTAGGGTTATGGTTAGTTGGGTTTGGGTTATGGTTAGGGTTATTTTGGTAAAGGTTAGGCTTATGGTTAGTGTTAGGGCTAGTTGGTTTAGGGTTAGGGTTAGGGATATTTGGTTTAGGGTTAGGTTTAGGGTCAGGGTTAGGGTTAGGGTTAGGGTTATTTGGGCTAGGGTTAGGGTTAGGGTTAGGGTTAGGGTTATGGTTAGTTGGGTTTGGGTTATGGTTAGGGTTATTTTGGTAAAGGTTAGGCTTATGGTTAGTGTTAGGGCTAGTTGGTTTAGGGTTAGGGTTAGGGTTATTTGGTTTAGGGTTAGGTTTAGGGTCAGGGTTAGGGTTAGGGTTATTTGGGCTAAGGTTAGGGTTAGGGTTAGGGTTAGGGTTAGGGTTAGGGTTAGGGTTAGGGTTAGGGTTAGGGTTAGGGTTAGGGTTAGGGCCAGGTTTAGGGTTAGGGTTAGTTGGGTTAGAGTTATGGTTAGGGTTATTTTGGTAAAGGTTAGGCTCAGGGTTAGTGTTAGGGCTAGTTGGTTTAGGGTTAGGGTTAGGGTTATTTGGTTTAGGTTTAGGTTTAGGGTCAGGGTTATGGTTAGGGTTAGGGTTATATGGGCTAGGGTTAGGGTTAGGGTTAGTGTTAGGGTTATGGTTAGTTGGGTTTGGGTTATGGTTAGGGTTATTTTGGTAAAGGTTAGGCTTAGGGTTAGTGTTAGGGCTAGTTGGTTTAGGGTTAGGGTTAGGGTTATTTGGTTTAGGGTTAGGTTTAGGGTCAGGGTTAGGGTTAGGGTTAGGGTTATTTGGGCTAGGGTTAGGGTTAGGGTTAGGGTTAGGGTTAGGGTTAGGGTT
>NW_028276372.1:112500-115000 GCF_052056855.1 Sturnus vulgaris
AGTTGGTTTAGGGTTAGGGTTAGGGTTATTTGGTTTAGGGTTAGGTTTAGGGTCAGGGTTAGGGTTAGGTTTATTTGGGCTAGGGTTAGGGTTAGGGTTAGGGTTAGGGTTAGGGTTATGGTTAGTTGGGTTTGGGTTATGGTTAGGGTTATTTTGGTAAAGGTTAGGCTTATGGTTAGTGTTAGGGCTATTTGGTTTAGGGTTAGGGTTAGGGTTATTTGGTTTAGGGTTAGGTTTAGGGTCAGGGTTAGGGTTAGGGTTAGGGTTATTTGGGCTAGGGTTAGGGTTAGGGTTAGGGTTAGGGTTATGGTTAGTTGGGTTTGGGTTATGGTTAGGGTTATTTTGGTAAAGGTTAGGCTTATGGTTAGTGTTAGGGCTAGTTGGTTTAGGGTTAGGGTTAGGGTTATTTGGTTTAGGGTTAGGTTTAGGGTCAGGGTTAGGGTTAGGGTTATTTGGGCTAGGGTTAGGGTTAGGGTTAGGCTTAGGGTTAGGGTTAGGGTTATGGTTAGTTGGGTTAGGGTAATGGTTAGGGTTATTTTGGTAAAGGTTAGGCTTATGGTTAGTCTAAGGGCTAGTTTGTTTAGGGTTAGGGTTAGGGTTATTTGGTTTAGGGTTAGGTTTAGGGTCAGGGTTAGGGTTAGGGTTAGGGTTATTTGGGCTAGGGTTAGGGTTAGGGTTAGGGTTAGGGTTAGGGTTAGTTGGGTTTGGGTTATGGTTAGGGTTATTTTGGTAAAGGTTAGGCTTATGGTTAGTGTTAGGGCAAGTTGGTTTAGGGTTAGGGTTAGGGTTATTTGGTTTAGGGTTAGGTTTAGGGTCAGGGTTAGGGTTAGGGTTAGGGTTATTTGGGCTAGGGTTAGGGTTAGGGTTAGGGTTAGGGTTAGGGTTAGTTGGGTTAGGGTTATGGTTAGGGTTATTTTGGTAAAGGTTAGGCTTATGGTTAGTGTTAGGGCTAGTTGGTTTAGGGTTAGGGTTAGGGATATTTGGTTTAGGGTTAGGTTTAGGGTCAGGGTTAGGGTTAGGGTTAGGGTTATTTGGGCTAGGGTTAGGGTTAGGGTTAGGGTTAGGGTTATGGTTAGTTGGGTTAGGGTTAGGGTTAGGGTTATTTTGGTAAAGGTTAGGCTTAGGGTTAGTGTTAGGGCTAGTTGGTTTAGGGTTAGGGTTAGGGTTATTTGGTTTAGGGTTAGGTTTAGGGTCAGGGTTAGGGTTAGGGTTAGGGTTATATGGGCTAGGGTTAGGGTTAAGGTTAGGGTTAGGGTTAGGGTTAGGGTTATGGTTAGGTGGGTTTGGGTTATGGTTAGGGTTATTTTGGTAAAGGTTAGGCTTAGGGTTAGTGTTAGGGCTAGTTGGTTTAGGGTTAGGGTTAGGGTTATTTGGTTTAGGGTTAGGTTTAGGGTCAGGGTTAGGGTTAGGGTTAGGGTTATTTGGGCTAGGGTTAGGGTTAGGGTTAGGGTTATGGTTAGGGTTAGGGTTAGGCTTAGGGTTAGTTGGGTTAGGGTTATGGTTAGGGTTATTTTGGTAAAGGTTAGGCTTATGGTTAGTGTTAGGGCTAGTTGGTTTAGGGTTAGGGTTAGGGTTATTTGGTTTAGGGTTAGGTTTAGGGTCAGGGTTAGGGTTAGGGTTATTTGGGCTAGGGTTAGGGTTAGGGTTAGGCTTAGGGTTAGGGTTAGGGTTATGGTTAGTTGGGTTAGGGTTATGGTTAGGGTTATTTTGGTAAAGTTTAGGCTCAGGGTCAGTGTTAGGGCTAGTTGGTTTAGGGTTAGGTTTAGGGTCAGGGTTAGGGTTAGGGTTAGGGTTATTTGGGCTAGGGTTAGGGTTAGGGTTAGGGTTAGGGTTAGGGTTAGTTGGGTTAGGGTTATGGTTAGGGTTATTTTGGTAAAGGTTAGGCTTATGGTTAGTGTTAGGGCTAGTTGGTTTAGGGTTAGGGTTAGGGTTATTTGGTTTAGGGTTAGGTTTAGGGTCAGGGTCAGGGTTAGGGTTAGGGTTATTTGGGCTAGGGTTAGGGTTAGGGTTAGACTTAGGGTTAGGGTTAGGGTTATGGTTAGTTGGGTTAGGGTTATGGTTAGGGTTATTTTGGTAAAGGTTAGGCTTATGGTTAGTGTTAGGGCTAGTTGGTTTAGGGTTAGGGTTAGGGTTAGGGTTAGGGTTAGGGTTAGGGTTAGTTGGGTTAGAGTTATGGTTAGGGTTATTTTGGTAAAGGTTAGGCTTAGGGTTAGTGTTAGGGCTAGTTGGTTTAGGGTTAGGGTTATTTGGTTTAGGGTTAGGTTTAGGGTCAGGGTTAGGGTTAGGGTTAGGGTTAGGGTTATTTGGGCTAGGGTTAGGGTTAGGGTTAGGGTTAGGGTTAGGGTTAGGGTTAGGGTTATGGTTAGTTGGGTTAGGGTTATGGTTAGGGTTATTTTGGCAAAGGTTAGGCTTATGGTTAGTGTTAGGGCTAGTTGGTTTAGGGTTAGGGTTAGGGTTATTTGGTTTAGGGTTAGGTTTAGGGTCAGGGTTAGGGTTAGGG
>NW_028276372.1:120000-130000 GCF_052056855.1 Sturnus vulgaris
AAGGTTAGGCTTATGGTTAGTGTTAGGGCTAGTTGGTTTAGGGTTAGGGTTAGGGTTATTTGGTATAGGGTTAGGTTTAGGGTCAGGGTTAGGGTTAGGGTTAGGGTTATTTGGGCTAGGGTTAGGGTTAGGGTTAGGGTTAGGGTTAGGGTTAGGGTTATGGTTAGTTGGGTTAGGGTTATGGTTAGGGTTATTTTGGTAAAGGTTAGGCTTATGGTTAGTGTTAGGGCTAGTTGGTTTAGGGTTAGGGTTAGGGTTATTTGGTTTAGGGTTAGGTTTAGGGTCAGGGTTAGGGTTAGGGTTAGGGTTATTTGGGCTAGGGTTAGGGTTAGGGTTAGGGTTAGGGTTAGGGTTAGGGTTAGGGTTAGTTGGGTTAGAGTTATGGTTAGGGTTATTTTGGTAAAGGTTAGGCTTAGGGTTAGTGTTAGGGATAGTTGGTTTACGGTTAGGGTTAGGGTTATTTGGTTTAGGGTTAGGTTTAGGGTCAGGGTTAGGGTTAGGGTTAGGGTTATATGGGCTAGGGTTAGGGTTAGGGTTAGGGTTAGGGTTAGGGTTAGGGTTAGGGTTAGGGTTAGGGTTAGGGTTAGGGTTAGGGTTAGGGTTAGGGTTATGGTTAGTTGGGTTTGGGTTATGGTTAGGGTTATTTTGGTAAAGGTTAGGCTTAGGTTTAGTGTTAGGGCTAGTTGGTTTAGGGTTAGGGTTAGGGTTATTTGGTTTAGGGTTAGGTTTAGGGTCAGGGTTAGGGTTAGGGTTAGGGTTATTTGGGCTAGGGTTAGGGTTAGGGTTAGGGTTATGGTTAGGGTTAGGGTTATGGTTAGTTGGGTTTGGGTTATGGTTAGGGTTATTTTGGTAAAGGTTAGGCTTATGGTTAGTGTTAGGGCTAGTTGGTTTAGGGTTAGGGTTAGGGTTATTTGGTTTAGGGTTAGGTTTAGGGTCAGGGTTAGGGTTAGGGTTAGGGTTATTTGGGCTAGGGTTAGGGTTAGGGTTAGGGTTAGGGTTAGGGTTATGGTTAGTTGGGTTTGGGTTATGGTTAGGGTTATTTTGGTAAAGGTTAGGCTTATGGTTAGTGTTAGGGCTAGTTGGTTTAGGGTTAGGGTTAGGGTTATTTGGTTTAGGGTTAGATTTAGGGTCAGGGTTAGGGTTAGGGTTAGGGTTATTTGGGCTAGGGTTAGGGTTAGGGTTAGGGTTAGGGTTAGGGTTATGGTTAGTTGGGTTAGGGTTATGGTTAGGGTTATTTTGGTAAAGGTTAGGCTTATGGTTAGTGTTAGGGCTAGTTGGTTTAGGGTTAGGGTTAGGGTTATTTGGTTTAGGGTTAGGTTTAGGGTCAGGGTTAGGGTTAGGGTTAGGGTTATTTGGGCTAGGGTTAGGGTTAGGGTTAGGGTTAGGGTTAGGGTTAGGGTTAGGGTTAGTTGGGTTAGAGTTATGGTTAGGGTTATTTTGGTAAAGGTTAGGCTTAGGGTTAGTGTTAGGGCTAGTTGGTTTAGGGTTAGGGTTAGGGTTATTTGGTTTAGGGTTAGGTTTAGGGTCAGGGTTAGGGTTAGGGTTAGGGTTATTTGGGCTAGGGTTAGGGTTAGGGTTAGGGTTAGGGTTAGGGTTAGGGTTATGGTTAGTTTGGTTAGGGTTATGGTTAGGGTTATTTTGGTAAAGGTTAGGCTTATGGTTAGTGTTAGGGCTAGTTGGTTTAGGGTTAGGGTTAGGGTTATTTGGTTTAGGGTTAGGTTTAGGGTCAGGGTTAGGGTTAGGGTTAGGGTTAGGGTTATTTGGGCTAGGGTTAGGGTTAGGGTTAGGGTTAGGGTTAGTTGGGTTAGGGTTATGGTTAGGGTTATTTTGGTAAAGGTTAGGCTTATGGTTAGTGTTAGGGCTAGTTGGTTTAGGGTTAGGGTTAGGGTTATTTGGTTTAGGGTTAGGTTTAGGGTCAGGGTTAGGGTTAGGGTTAGGGTTATTTGGGCTAGGGTTAGGGTTAGGGTTAGGGTTAGGGTTAGGGTTATGGTTAGTTGGGTTTGGGTTATGGTTAGGGCTATTTTGGTAAAGGTTAGGCTTATGGTTAGTGTTAGGGCTAGTTGGTTTAGGGTTAGGGTTAGGGTTATTTGGTTTAGGGTTAGGTTTAGGGTCAGGGTTAGGGTTAGGGTTATTTGGGCTAGGGTTAGGGTTAAGGTTAGGGTTAGGGTTAGGGTTAGGGTTATGGTTAGTTGGGTTAGGGTTATGGTTAGGGTTATTTTGGTAAAGGTTAGGCTTATGGTTAGTGTTAGGGCTAGTTGGTTTAGGGTTAGGGTTAGGGTTATTTGGTTTAGGGTTAGGTTTAGGGTCAGGGTTAGGGTTAGGGTTAGGGTTATTTGGGCTAGGGTTAGGGTTAGGGTTAGGGTTAGGGTTAGGGTTAGGGTTAGGGTTAGGGTTAGGGTTATGGTTAGGTGGGTTTGGGTTATGGTTAGGGTTATTTTGGTAAAGGTTAGGCTTATGGTTAGTGTTAGGGCTAGTTGGTTTAGGGTTAGGGTTAGGGTTATTTGGTTTAGGGTTAGGTTTAGGGTCAGGGTTAGGGTTAGGGTTAGGGTTATTTGGGCTAGTCTTAGGGTTAGGGTTATGGTTAGTTGGGTTTGGGTTATGGTTAGTTGGGTTTGGGATATGGTTAGGGTTATTGTTAGGGTTATTTTGGTAAAGGTTAGGCTTATGGTTAGTGTTAGGGCTAGTTGGTTTAGGGTTAGGGTTATGGTTATTTGGTTTAGGGTAAGGTTTAGGGTCAGGGTTAGGGTTAGGGTTATTTGGGCTAGGGTTAGGGTTAGGGTTAGGGTTAGGGTTAGGTTTAGGGTTATGGTTAGTTGGGTTTGGGTTATGGTTAGGGTTATTTTGGTAAAGGTTAGGCTTATGGTTAGTGTTAGGGCTAGTTGGTTTAGGGTTAGGGTTAGGGTTATTTGGTTTAGGGTTAGGTTTAGGGTCAGGGTTAGGGTTAGGGTTAGGGTTATTTGGGCTAGGGTTAGGGTTAGGGTTAGGGTTAGGGTTAGGGTTATGGTTAGTTGGGTTAGGGTTATGGTTAGGGTTATTTTGGTAAAGGTTAGGCTTATGGTTAGTGTTAGGGCTAGTTGGTTTAGGGTTAGGGTTAGGGTTATTTGGTTTAGGGTTAGGTTTAGGGTCAGGGTTAGGGTTAGGGTTAGGGTTATTTGGGCTAGGGTTAGGGTTAGGGTTAGGGTTAGGGTTAGGGTTAGGGTTAGTTGGGTTAGAGTTATGGTTAGGGTTATTTTGGTAAAGGTTAGGCTTAGGGTTAGTGTTAGGGCTAGTTGGTTTAGGGTTAGGGTTAGGGTTATTTGATTTAGGGTTAGGTTTAGGGTCAGGGTTAGGGTTAGGGTTAGGGTTATATGGGCTAGGGTTAGGGTTAGGGTTAGGGTTAGGGTTAGGGTTAGGGTTAGGGTTAGGGTTAGGGTTAGGGTTATGGTTAGGTGGGTTAGGGTTATGGTTAGGGTTAGGGTTAGGGTTAGGGTTAGGGTTAGGGTTATTTGGGCTAGGGTTAGGGTTAGGGTTAGGCTTAGTGTTAGGGTTAGGGTTATGGTTAGTTGGGTTAGGGTTATGGTTAGGGTTATTTTGGTAAAGGTTAGGCTTATGGTTAGTGTTAGGGCTAGTTGGTTTAGGGTTAGGGTTAGGGTTATTTGGTTTAGGGTTAGGTTTAGGGTCAGGGTTAGGGTTAGGGTTAGGGTTATTTGGGCTAGGGTTAGGGTTAGGGTTAGGGTTAGGGTTAGGGTTAGGGTTAGGGTTAGTTGGGTTAGGGTTATGCTTAGGGTTATTTTGGTAAAGGTTAGGCTTATGGTTAGTGTTAGGGCTAGTTGGTTTAGGGTTAGGGTTAGGGTTATTTGGTTTAGGGTTAGGTTTAGGGTCAGGGTTAGGGTTAGGTTTATTTGGGCTAGGGTTAGGGTTAGGGTTAGGGTTAGGGTTATGGTTAGTTGGGTTTGGGTTATGGTTAGGGTTATTTTGGTAAAGGTTAGGCTTATGGTTAGTGTTAGGGCTATTTGGTTTAGGGTTAGGGTTAGGGTTATTTGGTTTAGGGTTAGGTTTAGGGTCAGGGTTAGGGTTAGGGTTAGGGTTATTTGGGCTAGGGTTAGGGTTAGGGTTAGGGTTAGGGTTATGGTTAGTTGGGTTTGGGTTATGGTTAGGGTTATTTTGGTAAAGGTTAGGCTTATGGTTAGTGTTAGGGCTAGTTGGTTTAGGGTTAGGGTTAGGGTTATTTGGTTTAGGGTTAGGTTTAGGGTCAGGGTTAGGGTTAGGGTTATTTGGGCTAGGGTTAGGGTTAGGGTTAGGCTTAGGGTTAGGGTTAGGGTTATGGTTAGTTGGGTTAGGGTAATGGTTAGGGTTATTTTGGTAAAGGTTAGGCTTATGGTTAGTCTAAGGGCTAGTTTGTTTAGGGTTAGGGTTAGGGTTATTTGGTTTAGGGTTAGGTTTAGGGTCAGGGTTAGGGTTAGGGTTAGGGTTATTTGGGCTAGGGTTAGGGTTAGGGTTAGGGTTAGGGTTAGGGTTAGTTGGGTTTGGGTTATGGTTAGGGTTATTTTGGTAAAGGTTAGGCTTATGGTTAGTGTTAGGGCAAGTTGGTTTAGGGTTAGGGTTAGGGTTATTTGGTTTAGGGTTAGGTTTAGGGTCAGGGTTAGGGTTAGGGTTAGGGTTATTTGGGCTAGGGTTAGGGTTAGGGTTAGGGTTAGGGTTAGGGTTAGTTGGGTTAGGGTTATGGTTAGGGTTATTTTGGTAAAGGTTAGGCTTATGGTTAGTGTTAGGGCTAGTTGGTTTAGGGTTAGGGTTAGGGATATTTGGTTTAGGGTTAGGTTTAGGGTCAGGGTTAGGGTTAGGGTTAGGGTTATTTGGGCTAGGGTTAGGGTTAGGGTTAGGGTTAGGGTTATGGTTAGTTGGGTTAGGGTTAGGGTTAGGGTTATTTTGGTAAAGGTTAGGCTTAGGGTTAGTGTTAGGGCTAGTTGGTTTAGGGTTAGGGTTAGGGTTATTTGGTTTAGGGTTAGGTTTAGGGTCAGGGTTAGGGTTAGGGTTAGGGTTATATGGGCTAGGGTTAGGGTTAAGGTTAGGGTTAGGGTTAGGGTTAGGGTTAGGGTTATGGTTAGGTGGGTTTGGGTTATGGTTAGGGTTATTTTGGTAAAGGTTAGGCTTAGGGTTAGTGTTAGGGCTAGTTGGTTTAGGGTTAGGGTTAGGGTTATTTGGTTTAGGGTTAGGTTTAGGGTCAGGGTTAGGGTTAGGGTTAGGGTTATTTGGGCTAGGGTTAGGGTTAGGGTTAGGGTTATGGTTAGGGTTAGGGTTAGGCTTAGGGTTAGTTGGGTTAGGGTTATGGTTAGGGTTATTTTGGTAAAGGTTAGGCTTATGGTTAGTGTTAGGGCTAGTTGGTTTAGGGTTAGGGTTAGGGTTATTTGGTTTAGGGTTAGGTTTAGGGTCAGGGTTAGGGTTAGGGTTATTTGGGCTAGGGTTAGGGTTAGGGTTAGGCTTAGGGTTAGGGTTAGGGTTATGGTTAGTTGGGTTAGGGTTATGGTTAGGGTTATTTTGGTAAAGTTTAGGCTCAGGGTCAGTGTTAGGGCTAGTTGGTTTAGGGTTAGGTTTAGGGTCAGGGTTAGGGTTAGGGTTAGGGTTATTTGGGCTAGGGTTAGGGTTAGGGTTAGGGTTAGGGTTAGGGTTAGTTGGGTTAGGGTTATGGTTAGGGTTATTTTGGTAAAGGTTAGGCTTATGGTTAGTGTTAGGGCTAGTTGGTTTAGGGTTAGGGTTAGGGTTATTTGGTTTAGGGTTAGGTTTAGGGTCAGGGTCAGGGTTAGGGTTAGGGTTATTTGGGCTAGGGTTAGGGTTAGGGTTAGACTTAGGGTTAGGGTTAGGGTTATGGTTAGTTGGGTTAGGGTTATGGTTAGGGTTATTTTGGTAAAGGTTAGGCTTATGGTTAGTGTTAGGGCTAGTTGGTTTAGGGTTAGGGTTAGGGTTAGGGTTAGGGTTAGGGTTAGGGTTAGGGTTAGTTGGGTTAGAGTTATGGTTAGGGTTATTTTGGTAAAGGTTAGGCTTAGGGTTAGTGTTAGGGCTAGTTGGTTTAGGGTTAGGGTTATTTGGTTTAGGGTTAGGTTTACGGTCAGGGTTAGGGTTAGGGTTAGGGTTATATGGGCTAGGGGTAGGGTTAGGGTTAGGGTTAGGGTTAGGGTTAGGGTTAGGGTTATGGTTAGTTGGGTTTGGGTTATGGTTAGGGTTATTTTGGTAAAGGTTAGGCTTAGGGTTAGTGTTAGGGCTAGTTGGTTTAGGGTTAGGGTTAGGGTTATTTGGTTTAGGGTTAGGTTTAGGGTCAGGGTTAGGGTTAGGGTTAGGGTTAGGGTTATTTGGGCTAGGGTTAGGGTTAGGGTTAGGGTTAGGGTTAGGGTTAGGGTTAGGGTTATGGTTAGTTGGGTTAGGGTTATGGTTAGGGTTATTTTGGTAAAGGTTAGGCTTATGGTTAGTGTTAGGGCTAGTTGGTTTAGGGTTAGGGTTAGGGTTATTTGGTTTAGGGTTAGGTTTAGGGTCAGGGTTAGGGTTAGGGTTAGGGTTATTTGGGCTAGGTTTAGAGTTAGGGTTAGGGTTAGGGTTATGGTTAGTTGGGTTTGGGTTATGGTAAGGGTTATTTTGGTAAAGGTTAGGCTTATGGTTAGTGTTAGGGCTAGTTGGTTTAGGGTTAGGGTTAGGGTTATTTGGTTTAGGGTTAGGTTTAGGGTCAGGGTTAGGGTTAGGGTTATTTGGGCTAGGGTTAGGGTTAGGGTTAGGCTTAGTGTTAGGGTTAGGGTTATGGTTAGTTGGGTTAGGGTTATGGTTAGGGTTATTTTGGTAAAGGTTAGGCTTATGGTTAGTGTTAGGGCTAGTTGGTTTAGGGTTAGGGTTAGGGTTATTTGGTTTAGGGTTAGGTTTAGGGTCAGGGTTAGGGTTAGGGTTAGGGTTATTTGGGCTAGGGTTAGGGTTAGGGTTAGGGTTAGGGTTAGGGTTAGGGTTAGGGTTAGTTGGGTTTGGGTTATGGTTAGGGTTATTTTGGTAAAGGTTAGGCTTATGGTTAGTGTTAGGGCAAGTTGGTTTAGGGTTAGGGTTAGGGTTATTTGGTTTAGGGTTAGGTTTAGGGTCAGGGTTAGGGTTAGGGTTAGGGTTATTTGGGCTAGGGTTAGGGTTAGGGTTAGGGTTAGGGTTAGGGTTAGTTGGGTTAGGGTTATGGTTAGGGTTATTTTGGTAAAGGTTAGGCTTATGGTTAGTGTTAGGGCTAGTTGGTTTAGGGTTAGGGTTAGGGATATTTGGTTTAGGGTTAGGTTTAGGGTCAGGGTTAGGGTTAGGGTTAGGGTTATTTGGGCTAGGGTTAGGGTTAGGGTTAGGGTTAGGGTTATGGTTAGTTGGGTTAGGGTTAGGGTTAGGGTTATTTTGGTAAAGGTTAGGCTTAGGGTTAGTGTTAGGGCTAGTTGGTTTAGGGTTAGGGTTAGGGTTATTTGGTTTAGGGTTAGGTTTAGGGTCAGGGTTAGGGTTAGGGTTAGGGTTATATGGGCTAGGGTTAGGGTTAAGGTTAGGGTTAGGGTTAGGGTTAGGGTTAGGGTTATGGTTAGGTGGGTTTGGGTTATGGTTAGGGTTATTTTGGTAAAGGTTAGGCTTAGGGTTAGTGTTAGGGCTAGTTGGTTTAGGGTTAGGGTTAGGGTTATTTGGTTTAGGGTTAGGTTTAGGGTCAGGGTTAGGGTTAGGGTTAGGGTTATTTGGGCTAGGGTTAGGGTTAGGGTTAGGGTTATGGTTAGGGTTAGGGTTAGGCTTAGGGTTAGTTGGGTTAGGGTTATGGTTAGGGTTATTTTGGTAAAGGTTAGGCTTATGGTTAGTGTTAGGGCTAGTTGGTTTAGGGTTAGGGTTAGGGTTATTTGGTTTAGGGTTAGGTTTAGGGTCAGGGTTAGGGTTAGGGTTATTTGGGCTAGGGTTAGGGTTAGGGTTAGGCTTAGGGTTAGGGTTAGGGTTATGGTTAGTTGGGTTAGGGTTATGGTTAGGGTTATTTTGGTAAAGTTTAGGCTCAGGGTCAGTGTTAGGGCTAGTTGGTTTAGGGTTAGGTTTAGGGTCAGGGTTAGGGTTAGGGTTAGGGTTATTTGGGCTAGGGTTAGGGTTAGGGTTAGGGTTAGGGTTAGGGTTAGTTGGGTTAGGGTTATGGTTAGGGTTATTTTGGTAAAGGTTAGGCTTATGGTTAGTGTTAGGGCTAGTTGGTTTAGGGTTAGGGTTAGGGTTATTTGGTTTAGGGTTAGGTTTAGGGTCAGGGTCAGGGTTAGGGTTAGGGTTATTTGGGCTAGGGTTAGGGTTAGGGTTAGACTTAGGGTTAGGGTTAGGGTTATGGTTAGTTGGGTTAGGGTTATGGTTAGGGTTATTTTGGTAAAGGTTAGGCTTATGGTTAGTGTTAGGGCTAGTTGGTTTAGGGTTAGGGTTAGGGTTAGGGTTAGGGTTAGGGTTAGGGTTAGGGTTAGTTGGGTTAGAGTTATGGTTAGGGTTATTTTGGTAAAGGTTAGGCTTAGGGTTAGTGTTAGGGCTAGTTGGTTTAGGGTTAGGGTTATTTGGTTTAGGGTTAGGTTTACGGTCAGGGTTAGGGTTAGGGTTAGGGTTATATGGGCTAGGGGTAGGGTTAGGGTTAGGGTTAGGGTTAGGGTTAGGGTTAGGGTTATGGTTAGTTGGGTTTGGGTTATGGTTAGGGTTATTTTGGTAAAGGTTAGGCTTAGGGTTAGTGTTAGGGCTAGTTGGTTTAGGGTTAGGGTTAGGGTTATTTGGTTTAGGGTTAGGTTTAGGGTCAGGGTTAGGGTTAGGGTTAGGGTTAGGGTTATTTGGGCTAGGGTTAGGGTTAGGGTTAGGGTTAGGGTTAGGGTTAGGGTTAGGGTTATGGTTAGTTGGGTTAGGGTTATGGTTAGGGTTATTTTGGTAAAGGTTAGGCTTATGGTTAGTGTTAGGGCTAGTTGGTTTAGGGTTAGGGTTAGGGTTATTTGGTTTAGGGTTAGGTTTAGGGTCAGGGTTAGGGTTAGGGTTAGGGTTATTTGGGCTAGGTTTAGAGTTAGGGTTAGGGTTAGGGTTATGGTTAGTTGGGTTTGGGTTATGGTAAGGGTTATTTTGGTAAAGGTTAGGCTTATGGTTAGTGTTAGGGCTAGTTGGTTTAGGGTTAGGGTTAGGGTTATTTGGTTTAGGGTTAGGTTTAGGGTCAGGGTTAGGGTTAGGGTTATTTGGGCTAGGGTTAGGGTTAGGGTTAGGCTTAGTGTTAGGGTTAGGGTTATGGTTAGTTGGGTTAGGGTTATGGTTAGGGTTATTTTGGTAAAGGTTAGGCTTATGGTTAGTGTTAGGGCTAGTTGGTTTAGGGTTAGGGTTAGGGTTATTTGGTTTAGGGTTAGGTTTAGGGTCAGGGTTAGGGTTAGGGTTAGGGTTATTTGGGCTAGGGTTAGGGTTAGGGTTAGGGTTAGGGTTAGGGTTAGGGTTAGGGTTAGTTGGGTTAGGGTTATGCTTAGGGTTATTTTGGTAAAGGTTAGGCTTATGGTTAGTGTTAGGGCTAGTTGGTTTAGGGTTAGGGTTAGGGTTATTTGGTTTAGGGTTAGGTTTAGGGTCAGGGTTAGGGTTAGGTTTATTTGGGCTAGGGTTAGGGTTAGGGTTAGGGTTAGGGTTAGGGTTATGGTTAGTTGGGTTTGGGTTATGGTTAGGGTTATTTTGGTAAAGGTTAGGCTTATGGTTAGTGTTAGGGCTATTTGGTTTAGGGTTAGGGTTAGGGTTATTTGGTTTAGGGTTAGGTTTAGGGTCAGGGTTAGGGTTAGGGTTAGGGTTATTTGGGCTAGGGTTAGGGTTAGGGTTAGGGTTAGGGTTATGGTTAGTTGGGTTTGGGTTATGGTTAGGGTTATTTTGGTAAAGGTTAGGCTTATGGTTAGTGTTAGGGCTAGTTGGTTTAGGGTTAGGGTTAGGGTTATTTGGTTTAGGGTTAGGTTTAGGGTCAGGGTTAGGGTTAGGGTTATTTGGGCTAGGGTTAGGGTTAGGGTTAGGCTTAGGGTTAGGG
>NW_028276372.1:135000-145000 GCF_052056855.1 Sturnus vulgaris
ATGGTTAGGGTTATTTTGGTAAAGGTTAGGCTTATGGTTAGTGTTAGGGCTAGTTGGTTTAGGGTTAGGGTTAGGGTTATTTGGTTTAGGGTTAGGTTTAGGGTCAGGGTTAGGGTTAGGGTTAGGGTTATTTGGGCTAGGGTTAGGGTTAGGGTTAGGGTTAGGGTTAGGGTTAGGGTTAGGGTTAGTTGGGTTAGAGTTATGGTTAGGGTTATTTTGGTAAAGGTTAGGCTTAGGGTTAGTGTTAGGGCTAGTTGGTTTAGGGTTAGGGTTAGGGTTATTTGGTTTAGGGTTAGGTTTAGGGTCAGGGTTAGGGTTAGGGTTAGGGTTATTTGGGCTAGGGTTAGGGTTAGGGTTAGGGTTAGGGTTAGGGTTAGGGTTATGGTTAGTTTGGTTAGGGTTATGGTTAGGGTTATTTTGGTAAAGGTTAGGCTTATGGTTAGTGTTAGGGCTAGTTGGTTTAGGGTTAGGGTTAGGGTTATTTGGTTTAGGGTTAGGTTTAGGGTCAGGGTTAGGGTTAGGGTTAGGGTTAGGGTTATTTGGGCTAGGGTTAGGGTTAGGGTTAGGGTTAGGGTTAGTTGGGTTAGGGTTATGGTTAGGGTTATTTTGGTAAAGGTTAGGCTTATGGTTAGTGTTAGGGCTAGTTGGTTTAGGGTTAGGGTTAGGGTTATTTGGTTTAGGGTTAGGTTTAGGGTCAGGGTTAGGGTTAGGGTTAGGGTTATTTGGGCTAGGGTTAGGGTTAGGGTTAGGGTTAGGGTTAGGGTTATGGTTAGTTGGGTTTGGGTTATGGTTAGGGCTATTTTGGTAAAGGTTAGGCTTATGGTTAGTGTTAGGGCTAGTTGGTTTAGGGTTAGGGTTAGGGTTATTTGGTTTAGGGTTAGGTTTAGGGTCAGGGTTAGGGTTAGGGTTATTTGGGCTAGGGTTAGGGTTAAGGTTAGGGTTAGGGTTAGGGTTAGGGTTATGGTTAGTTGGGTTAGGGTTATGGTTAGGGTTATTTTGGTAAAGGTTAGGCTTATGGTTAGTGTTAGGGCTAGTTGGTTTAGGGTTAGGGTTAGGGTTATTTGGTTTAGGGTTAGGTTTAGGGTCAGGGTTAGGGTTAGGGTTAGGGTTATTTGGGCTAGGGTTAGGGTTAGGGTTAGGGTTAGGGTTAGGGTTAGGGTTAGGGTTATGGTTAGGTGGGTTTGGGTTATGGTTAGGGTTATTTTGGTAAAGGTTAGGCTTATGGTTAGTGTTAGGGCTAGTTGGTTTAGGGTTAGGGTTAGGGTTATTTGGTTTAGGGTTAGGTTTAGGGTCAGGGTTAGGGTTAGGGTTAGGGTTATTTGGGCTAGTCTTAGGGTTAGGGTTATGGTTAGTTGGGTTTGGGTTATGGTTAGTTGGGTTTGGGATATGGTTAGGGTTATTGTTAGGGTTATTTTGGTAAAGGTTAGGCTTATGGTTAGTGTTAGGGCTAGTTGGTTTAGGGTTAGGGTTATGGTTATTTGGTTTAGGGTAAGGTTTAGGGTCAGGGTTAGGGTTAGGGTTATTTGGGCTAGGGTTAGGGTTAGGGTTAGGGTTAGGGTTAGGTTTAGGGTTATGGTTAGTTGGGTTTGGGTTATGGTTAGGGTTATTTTGGTAAAGGTTAGGCTTATGGTTAGTGTTAGGGCTAGTTGGTTTAGGGTTAGGGTTAGGGTTATTTGGTTTAGGGTTAGGTTTAGGGTCAGGGTTAGGGTTAGGGTTAGGGTTATTTGGGCTAGGGTTAGGGTTAGGGTTAGGGTTAGGGTTAGGGTTATGGTTAGTTGGGTTAGGGTTATGGTTAGGGTTATTTTGGTAAAGGTTAGGCTTATGGTTAGTGTTAGGGCTAGTTGGTTTAGGGTTAGGGTTAGGGTTATTTGGTTTAGGGTTAGGTTTAGGGTCAGGGTTAGGGTTAGGGTTAGGGTTATTTGGGCTAGGGTTAGGGTTAGGGTTAGGGTTAGGGTTAGGGTTAGGGTTAGTTGGGTTAGAGTTATGGTTAGGGTTATTTTGGTAAAGGTTAGGCTTAGGGTTAGTGTTAGGGCTAGTTGGTTTAGGGTTAGGGTTAGGGTTATTTGATTTAGGGTTAGGTTTAGGGTCAGGGTTAGGGTTAGGGTTAGGGTTATATGGGCTAGGGTTAGGGTTAGGGTTAGGGTTAGGGTTAGGGTTAGGGTTAGGGTTAGGGTTAGGGTTAGGGTTATGGTTAGGTGGGTTTGGGTTATGGTTAGGGTTATTTTGGTAAAGGTTAGGCTTAGGTTTAGTGTTAGGGCTAGTTGGTTTAGGGTTAGGGTTAGGGTTATTTGGTTTAGGGTTAGGTTTAGGGTCAGGGTTAGGGTTAGGGTTAGGGTTATTTGGGCTAGGGTTAGGGTTAGGGTTAGGGTTAGGGTTAGGGTTAGGGTTAGTTGGGTTTGGGTTATGGTTAGGGTTATTTTGGTAAAGGTTAGGCTTATGGTTAGTGTTAGGGCTAGTTGGTTTAGGGTTAGGGTTAGGGTTATTTGGTTTAGGGTTAGGTTTAGGGTCAGGGTTAGGGTTAGGGTTAGGGTTATTTGGGCTAGGGTTAGGGTTAGGGTTAGGGTTAGGGTTAGGGTTAGGGTTAGGGTTAGTTGGGTTAGGGTTATGGTTAGGGTTATTTTGGTAAAAGTTAGGCTTATGGTTAGTGTTAGGGCTAGTTGGTTTAGGGTTAGGGTTAGGGTTATTTGGTTTAGGGTTAGGTTTAGGGTCAGGGTTAGGGTTAGGGTTAGGGTTATTTGGGCTAGGGTTAGGGTTAGGGTTAGGGTTAGGGTTAGGGTTAGGGTTAGTTGGGTTAGAGTTATGGTTAGGGTTATTTTGGTAAAGGTTAGGCTTAGGGTTAGTGTTAGGGCTAGTTGGTTTAGGGTTAGGGTTAGGGTTATTTGGTTTAGGGTTAGGTTTAGGGTCAGGGTTAGGGTTAGGGTTAGGGTTATTTGGGCTAGGGTTAGGGTTAGGGTTAGGGTTAGGGTTAGGGTTAGGGTTAGGGTTATGGTTAGTTTGGTTAGGGTTATGGTTAGGGTTATTTTGGTAAAGGTTAGGCTTATGGTTAGTGTTAGGGCTAGTTGGTTTAGGGTTAGGGTTAGGGTTATTTGGTTTAGGGTTAGGTTTAGGGTCAGGGTTAGGGTTAGGGTTAGGGTTAGGGTTATTTGGGCTAGGGTTAGGGTTAGGGTTAGGGTTAGGGTTAGTTGGGTTAGGGTTATGGTTAGGGTTATTTTGGTAAAGGTTAGGCTTATGGTTAGTGTTAGGGCTAGTTGGTTTAGGGTTAGGGTTAGGGTTATTTGGTTTAGGGTTAGGTTTAGGGTCAGGGTTAGGGTTAGGGTTAGGGTTATTTGGGCTAGGGTTAGGGTTAGGGTTAGGGTTAGGGTTATGGTTAGTTGGGTTTGGGTTATGGTTAGGGCTATTTTGGTAAAGGTTAGGCTTATGGTTAGTGTTAGGGCTAGTTGGTTTAGGGTTAGGGTTAGGGTTATTTGGTTTAGGGTTAGGTTTAGGGTCAGGGTTAGGGTTAGGGTTATTTGGGCTAGGGTTAGGGTTAGGGTTAGGGTTAGGGTTAGGGTTATGGTTAGTTGGGTTAGGGTTATGGTTAGGGTTATTTTGGTAAAGGTTAGGCTTATGGTTAGTGTTAGGGCTAGTTGGTTTAGGGTTAGGGTTAGGGTTATTTGGTTTAGGGTTAGGTTTAGGGTCAGGGTTAGGGTTAGGGTTAGGGTTATTTGGGCTAGGGTTAGGGTTAGGGTTAGGGTTAGGGTTAGGGTTAGGGTTAGGGTTATGGTTAGTTGGGTTAGGGTTATGGTTAGGGTTATTTTGGTAAAGTTTAGGCTTATGGTTAGTGTTAGGGCTAGTTGGTTTAGGGTTAGGGTTAGGGTTATTTGGTTTAGGGTTAGGTTTAGGGTCAGGGTTAGGGTTAGGGTTAGGGTTATTTGGGCTAGGGTTAGGGTTAGGGTTAGGGTTAGGGTTAGGGTTAGGGTTATGGTTAGTTGGGTTAGGGTTATGGTTAGGGTTATTTTGGTAAAGGTTAGGCTTATGGTTAGTGTTAGGGCTAGTTGGTTTAGGGTTAGGGTTAGGGTTATTTGGTTTAGGGTTAGGTTTAGGGTCAGGGTTAGGGTTAGGGTTAGGGTTATTTGGGCTAGGGTTAGGGTTAGGGTTAGGGTTAGGGTTATGGTTAGTTGGGTTAGGGTTATGATTAGGGTTATTTTGGTAAAGGTTAGGCTTATGGTTAGTGTTAGGGCTAGTTGGTTTAGGGTTAGGGTTAGGGTTATTTGGTTTAGGTTTAGGTTTAGGGTCAGGGTTAGGGTTAGGGTTAGGGTTATTTGGGCTAGGGTTAGGGTTAGGGTTAGGGTTAGGGTTAGGGTGAGGGTTAGGGTTAGGGTTATGGTTAGTTGGGTTAGGGTTATGGTTAGGGTTATTTTGGTAAAGGTTAGGCTTATGGTTAGTGTTAGGGCTAGTTGGTTTAGGGTTAGGGTTATTTGGTTTAGGGTTAGGTTTAGGGTCAGGGTCAGGGTTAGGGTTTTTTGGGCTAGGGTTAGGGTTAGGGTTAGGGTTAGGGTTATGGTTAGTTGGGTTAGGGTTATGGTTAGGGTTATTTTGGTAAAGGTTAGGCTTATGGTTAGTGTTAGGGCTAGTTGGTTTAGGGTTAGGGTTAGGGTTATTTGGTTTAGGGTTAGGTTTAGGGTCAGGGTTAGGGTTAGGGTTAGGGTTATTTGGGCTAGGGTTAGGGTTAGGGTTAGGGTTAGGGTTAGGGTTAGGGTTAGGGTTAGGGTTATGGTTAGTTGGGTTTGGGTTATGGTTAGGGTTATTTTGGTAAAGGTTAGGCTTATGGTTAGTGTTAGGGCTAGTTGGTTTAGGGTTAGGGTTAGGGTTATTTGGTTTAGGGTTAGGTTTAGGGTTAGGGTTAGGGTTAGGGTTATTTGGGCTAGGGTTAGGGTTAGGGTTAGGGTTAGGGTTAGGGTTATGGTTAGGTGGGTTTGGGTTATGGTTAGGGTTATTTTGGTAAAGGTTAGGCTTAGGTTTAGTGTTAGGGCTATTTGGTTTAGGGTTATGGTTAGGGTTATTTGGTTTAGGGTTAGGTTTAGGGTCAGGGTTCGGGTTAGGGTTTTTTGGGCTAGGGTTAGGGTTAGGGTTAGGGTTAGGGTTATGGTTAGTTGGGTTAGGGTTAGGGTTAGGGTTATTTTGGTAAAGGTTAGGCTTATGGTTAGTGTTAGGGCTAGTTGGTTTAGGGTTAGGGTTAGGGTTAGGGTTAGGGTTAGGGTTAGGGTTAGGGTTATGGTTAGTTGGGTTTGGGTTATGGTTAGGGTTATTTTGGTAAAGGTTAGGCTTATGGTTAGTGTTAGGGCTAGTTGGTTTAGGGTTATGGTTAGGGTTATTTGGTTTAGGGTTAGGTTTAGGGTCAGGGTTAGGGTTAGGGTTATTTGGGCTAGGGTTAGGGTTAGGGTTAGGGTTAGGGTTATGGTTAGTTGGGTTAGTTGGGTTTGGGTTATGGTTAGGGTTATTTTGGTAAAGGTTAGGCTTATGGTTAGTGTTAGGGCTAGTTGGTTTAGGGTTAGGGTTAGGGTTATTTGGTTTAGGGTTAGGTTTAGGGTCAGGGTTAGGGTTAGGGTTAGGGTTATTGGGGCTAGGGTTAGGGCTAGGGTTAGGGTTAGGGTTAGGGTTAGGGTTATGGTTAGTTGGGTTTGTGTTATGGTTAGGGTTATTTTGGTAAAGGTTAGGCTTATGGTTAGTGTTAGGGCTAGTTGGTTTAGGGTTAGGGTTAGGGTTATTTGGTTTAGGGTTAGGTTTAGGGTCAGGGTTAGGGTTAGTTTTAGGGTTATTTGGGCTTGGGTTAGGGTTAGGGTTAGGGTTATGGTTAGTTGGGTTAGGGTTATGGTTAGGGTTATTTTGGTAAAGGTTAGGCTTATGGTTAGTGTTAGGGCTAGTTGGTTTAGGGTTAGGGTTAGGGTTATTTGGTTTAGGGTTAGGTTTAGGGTCAGGGTTAGGGTTAAGGTTAGGGTTATTTGGGCTAGGGTTAGGGTTAGGGTTAGGGTTAGGGTTAGGGTTAGGGTTAGTTGGGTTTGGGTTATGGTTAGGGTTATTTTGGTAAAGGTTAGGCTTATGGTTAGTGTTAGGGCTAGTTGGTTTAGGGTTAGGGTTAGGGTTATTTGGTTTAGGGTTAGGTTTAGGGTCAGGGTTAGGGTTAGGGTTATTTGGGCTAGGGTTAGGGTTAGGGTTAGGGTTAGGGTTAGGGTTAGGGTTATGGTTAGTTGGGTTAGGGTTATGGTTAGGGTTATTTTGGTAAAGGTTAGGCTTATGGTTAGTGTTAGGGCTAGTTGGTTTAGGGTTAGGGTTAGGGTTATTTGGTTTAGGGTTAGGTTTAGGTTCAGGGTTAGGGTTAGGGTTATTTGGGCTAGGGTTAGGGTTAGGGTTAGGGTTAGGGTTAGGGTTAGGGTTAGTTGGGTTTGGGTTATGGTTAGGGTTATTTTGGTAAAGGTTAGGCTTATGGTTAGTGTTAGGGCTAGTTGGTTTAGGGTTAGGGTTAGGGTTATTTGGTTTAGGGTTAGGTTTAGGGTCAGGGTTAGGGTTAGGGTTAGGGTTATTTGGGCTAGGGTTAGGGTTAGGGTTAGGGTTATTTGGGCTAGGGTTATGGTTAGTTGGGTTTGGGTTATGGTTAGGGCTATTTTGGTAAAGGTTAGGCTTATGGTTAGTGTTAGGGCTAGTTGGTTTAGGGTTAGGGTTAGGGTTATTTGGTTTAGGGTTAGGTTTAGGGTCAGGGTTAGGGTTAGGGTTATTTGGGCTAGGGTTAGGGTTAGGGTTAGGGTTAGGGTTATGGTTAGTTGGGTTAGGGTTATGGTTAGGGTTATTTTGGTAAAGGTTAGGCTTATGGTTAGTGTTAGGGCTAGTTGGTTTAGGGTTAGGGTTAGGGTTATTTGGGCTAGGGTTAGGGTTAGGGTTAGGGTTAGGGTTATGGTTAGGGTTATTTGGGCTAGGGTTAGGGTTAGGGTTAGGGTTAGGGTTAGGGTTAGGGTTAGGGTTAGGGTTAGGGTTAGGGTTAGTTGGGTTTGGGTTATGGTTAGGGTTATTTTGGTAAAGGTTAGGCTTATGGTTAGTGTTAGGGCTAGTTGGTTTAGGGTTAGTGTTAGGGTCAGGGTTAGGGTTAGGGTTAGGGTTATTTGGGCTAGGGTTAGGGTTAGGGTTAGGGTTAGGGTTATGGTTATGGTTAGTTGGGTTTGGGTTATGGTTAGGGTTATTTTGGTAAAGGTTAGGCTTATGGTTAGTGTTAGGGCTAGTTGGTTTAGGGTTAGGGTTAGGGTTATTTGGTTTAGGTTTAGGTTTAGGGTCAGGGTTAGGGTTAGGGTTAGGGTTATTTGGGCTAGGGTTAGGGTTAGGGTTAGGGTTAGGGTTAGGGTTAGGGTTAGGGTTAGGGTTATGGTTAGTTGGGTTAGGGTTATGGTTAGGGTTATTTTGGTAAAGGTTAGGCTTATGGTTAGTGTTAGGGCTAGTTGGTTTAGGGTTAGGGTTAGGGTTATTTGGTTTAGGGTTAGGTTTAGGGTCAGGGTTAGGGTTAGGGTTTTTTGGGCTAGGGTTAGGGTTAGGGTTAGGGTTAGGGTTATGGTTAGTTGGGTTAGGGTTATGGTTAGGGTTATTTTGGTAAAGGTTAGGCTTATGGTTAGTGTTAGGGCTAGTTGGTTTAGGGTTAGGGTTAGGGTTATTTGGTTTAGGGTTAGGTTTAGGGTCAGGGTTAGGGTTAGGGTTAGGGTTATTTGGGCTAGGGTTAGGGTTAGGGTTAGGGTTAGGGTTAGGGTTAGGGTTAGGGTTAGGGTTATGGTTAGTTGGGTTTGGGTTATGGTTAGGGTTATTTTGGTAAAGGTTAGGCTTATGGTTAGTGTTAGGGGTAGTTGGTTTAGGGTTAGGGTTAGGGTTATTTGGTTTAGGGTTAGGTTTAGGGTCAGGGTTAGGGTTAGGGTTATTTGGGCTAGGGTTAGGGTTAGGGTTAGGGTTAGGGTTAGGGTTATGGTTAGTTGGGTTAGGGTTATGGTTAGGGTTATTTTGGTAAAGGTTAGGCTTATGGTTAGTGTTAGGGCTAGTTGGTTTAGGGTTAGGGTTAGGGTTATTTGGTTTAGGGTTAGGTTTAGGGTCAGGGTTAGGGTTAGGGTTAGGGTTATTTGGGCTAGGGTTAGGGTTAGGGTTAGGGTTAGGGTTAGGGTTAGGGTTAGGGTTAGGGTTATGGTTAGTTGGGTTAGGGTTATGGTTAGGGTTATTTTGGTAAAGGTTAGGCTTATGGTTAGTGTTAGGGCTAGTTGGTTTAGGGTTAGGGTTAGGGTTATTTGTTTTAGGGTTAGGTTTAGGGTCAGGGTTAGGGTTAGGGTTAGGGTTATTTGGGCTAGGGTTAGGGTTAGGGTTAGGGTTAGGGTTAGGGTTATGGTTAGTTGGGTTAGGGTTATGGTTAGGGTTATTTTGGTAAAGGTTAGGCTTATGGTTAGTGTTAGGGCTAGTTGGTTTAGGGTTAGGGTTAGGGTTATTTGGTTTAGGGTTAGGTTTAGGGTCAGGGTTAGGGTTAGGGTTAGGGTTATTTGGGCTAGGGTTAGGGTTAGGGTTAGGGTTAGGGTTAGGGTTAGGGTTAGGGTTATGGTTAGTTGGGTTTGGGTTATGGTTAGGGTTATTTTGGTAAAGGTTAGGCTTATGGTTAGTGTTAGGGCTAGTTGGTTTAGGGTTAGGGTTAGGGTTATTTGGTTTAGGGTTAGGTTTAGGGTCAGGGTTAGGGTTAGGGTTAGGGTTATTTGGGCTAGGGTTAGGGTTAGGGTTAGGGTTAGGGTTAGGGTTAGTTGGGTTAGAGTTATGGTTAGGGTTATTTTGGTAAAGGTTAGGCTTAGGGTTAGTGTTAGGGCTAGTTGGTTTAGGGTTAGGGTTAGGGTTATTTGGTTTAGGGTTAGGTTTAGGGTCAGGGTTAGGGTTAGGGTTAGGGTTATATGGGCTAGGGTTAGGGTTAGGGTTAGGGTTAGGGTTAGGGTTAGGGTTAGGGTTAGGGTTAGGGTTAGGGTTAGGGTTAGGGTTAGGGTTAGGGTTAGGGTTAGGGTTATGGTTAGGTGGGTTTGGGTTATGGTTAGGGTTATTTTGGTAAAGGTTAGGCTTAGGTTTAGTGTTAGGGCTATTTGGTTTAGGGTTATGGTTAGGGTTATTTGGTTTAGGGTTAGGTTTAGGGTCAGGGTTAGGGTTAGGGTTATTTGGGCTAGGGTTAGGGTTAGGGTTAGGGTTAGGGTCAGGGTTAGGGTTATGGTTAGTTGGGTTAGGGTTATGGTTAGGGTTATTTTGGTAAAGGTTAGGCTTATGGTTAGTGTTAGGGCTAGTTGGTTTAGGGTTAGGGTTAGGGTTATTTGGTTTAGGTTTAGGTTTAGGGTCAGGGTTAGGGTTAGGGTTAGGGTTATTTGGGCTAGGGTTAGGGTTAGGGTTAGGGTTAGGGTTAGGGTTAGGGTTAGGGTTAGGGTTAGGGTTATGGTTAGTTGGGTTAGGGTTATGGTTAGGGTTATTTTGGTAAAGGTTAGGCTTATGGTTAGTGTTAGGGCTAGTTGGTTTAGGGTTAGGGTTAGGGTTATTTGGTTTAGGGTTAGGTTTAGGGTCAGGGTTAGGGTTAGGGTTTTTTGGGCTAGGGTTAGGGTTAGGGTTAGGGTTAGGGTTATGGTTAGTTGGGTTAGGGTTATGGTTAGGGTTATTTTGGTAAAGGTTAGGCTTATGGTTAGTGTTAGGGCTAGTTGGTTTAGGGTTAGGGTTAGGGTTATTTGGTTTAGGGTTAGGTTTAGGGTCAGGGTTAGGGTTAGGGTTAGGGTTATTTGGGCTAGGGTTAGGGTTAGGGTTAGGGTTAGGGTTAGGGTTAGGGTTAGGGTTATGGTTAGTTGGGTTTGGGTTATGGTTAGGGTTATTTTGGTAAAGGTTAGGCTTATGGTTAGTGTTAGGGGTAGTTGGTTTAGGGTTAGGGTTAGGGTTATTTGGTTTAGGGTTAGGTTTAGGGTCAGGGTTAGGGTTAGGGTTATTTGGGCTAGGG
>NW_028276372.1:155000-162500 GCF_052056855.1 Sturnus vulgaris
AGGGTTAGGGTTAGGGTTATGGTTAGTTGGGTTAGGGTTATGGTTAGGGTTATTTTGGTAAAGGTTAGGCTTATGGTTAGTGTTAGGGCGAGTTGGTTTAGGGTTAGGGTTAGGGTTATTTGGTTTAGGGTTAGGTTTAGGGTCAGGGTTAGGGTTAAGGTTAGGGTTATTTGGGCTAGGGTTAGGGTTAGGGTTAGGGTTAGGGTTAGGGTTAGGGTTAGGTTTATGGTTAGTTGGGTTAGGGTTATGGTTAGGGTTATTTTGGTAAAGGTTAGGCTTATGGTTAGTGTTAGGGCTAGTTGGTTTAGGGTTAGGGTTAGGGTTATTTGGTTTAGGGTTAGGTTTAGGGTCAGGGTTAGGGTTAGGGTTATTTGGGCTAGGGTTAGGGTTAGGGTTAGGGTTAGGGTTAGGGTTATGGTTAGTTGGGTTAGGGTTATGGTTAGGGTTATTTTGGTAAAGGTTAGGCTTATGGTTAGTGTTAGGGCTAGTTGGTTTAGGGTTAGGGTTAGGGTTATTTGGTTTAGGGTTAGGTTTAGGGTCAGGATTAGGGTTAGGGTTATTTGGGCTAGGGTTAGGGTTAGGGTTAGGGTTAGGGTTAGGGTTAGGGTTAGGGTTAGGGTTATGGTTAGTTGGGTTTGGGTTATGGTTAGGGTTATTTTGGTAAAGGTTAGGCTTATGGTTAGTGTTAGGGCTAGTTGGTTTAGGGTTATGGTTAGGGTTATTTGGTTTAGGGTTAGGTTTAGGGTCAGGGTTAGGGTTAAGGTTAGGGTTATTTGGGCTAGGGTTAGGGTTAGGGTTAGGGTTAGGGTTAGGGTTATGGTTAGTTGGGTTTGGGTTATGGTTAGGGTTATTTTGGTAAAGGTTAGGCTTATGGTTAGTGTTAGGGCTAGTTGGTTTAGGGTTAGGGTTAGGGTTATTTGGTTTAGGGTTAGGTTTAGGGTCAGGGTTAGGGTTAGGGTTATTTGGGCTAGGGTTAGGGTTAGGGTTAGGGTTAGGGTTAGGGTTATGGTTAGTTGGGTTTGGGTTATGGTTAGGGTTATTTTGGTAAAGGTTAGGCTTATGGTTAGTGTTAGGGCTAGTTGGTTTAGGGTTAGGGTTAGGGTTATTTGGTTTAGGGTTAGGTTTAGGGTCAGGATTAGGGTTAGGGTTAGGGTTATTTGGGCTAGGGTTAGGGTTAGGGTTAGGGTTAGGGTTAGGGTTAGGGTTAGGGTAGGGTTAGGGTTAGGGTTATGGTTAGTTGGGTTTGGGTTATGGTTAGGGTTATTTTGGTAAAGGTTAGGCTTATGGTTAGTGTTAGGGCTAGTTGGTTTAGGGTTATGGTTAGGGTTATTTGGTTTAGGGTTAGGTTTAGGGTCAGGGTTAGGGTTAGGGTTATTTGGGCTAGGGTTAGGGTTAGGGTTAGGGTTAGGGTTAGGGTTAGGGTTAGGGTTAGTTGGGTTTGGGTTATGGTTAGGGTTATTTTGGTAAAGGTTAGGCTTATGGTTAGTGTTAGGGCTAGTTGGTTTAGGGTTAGGTTTAGGGTTATTTGGTTTAGGGTTAGGTTTAGGGTCAGGGTTAGGGTTAGGGTTAGGGTTATTTGGGCTAGGGTTAGGGTTAGGGTTAGGGTTATTTGGGCTAGGGTTATGGTTAGTTGGGTTTGGGTTATGGTTAGGGCTATTTTGGTAAAGGTTAGGCTTATGGTTAGTGTTAGGGCTAGTTGGTTTAGGGTTAGGGTTAGGGTTATTTGGTTTAGGGTTAGGTTTAGGGTCAGGGTTAGGGTTATTTGGGCTAGGGTTAGGGTTAGGGTTAGGGTTAGGGTTATGGTTAGTTGGGTTAGGGTTATGGTTAGGGTTATTTTGGTAAAGGTTAGGCTTATGGTTAGTGTTAGGGCTAGTTGGTTTAGGGTTAGGGTTAGGGTTATTTGGTTTAGGGTTAGGTTTAGGGTCAGGGTTAGGGTTAGGGTTATTTGGGCTAGGGTTAGGGTTAGGGTTAGGGTTAGGGTTAGGGTTAGGGTTAGGGTTAGGGTTAGGGTTAGGGTTAGGGTTAGGGTTATGGTTAGTTGGGTTTGGGTTATGGTTAGGGTTATTTTGGTAAAGGTTAGGCTTATGGTTAGTGTTAGGGCTAGTTGGTTTAGGGTTAGGGTTAGGGTTATTTGGTTTAGGGTTAGGTTTAGGGTCAGGGTTAGGGTTAGGGTTAGGGTTATTTGGGCTAGGGTTAGGGTTAGGGTTAGGGTTAGGGTTAGGGTTATGGTTAGTTGGGTTTGGGTTATGGTTAGGGTTATTTTGGTAAAGGTTAGGCTTATGGTTAGTGTTAGGGCTAGTTGGTTTAGGGTTAGGGTTAGGGTTATTTGGTTTAGGTTTAGGTTTAGGGTCAGGGTTAGGGTTAGGGTTAGGGTTATTTGGGCTAGGGTTAGGGTTAGGGTTAGGGTTAGGGTTAGGGTTAGGGTTAGGGTTAGGGTTAGGGTTAGTTGGGTTAGGGTTATGGTTAGGGTTATTTTGGTAAAGGTTAGGCTTATGGTTAGTGTTAGGGCTAGTTGGTTTAGGGTTAGGGTTAGGGTTATTTGGTTTAGGGTTAGGTTTAGGGTCAGGGTTAGGGTTAGGGTTTTTTGGGCTAGGGTTAGGGTTAGGGTTAGGGTTAGGGTTAGGGTTATGGTTAGTTGGGTTAGGGTTATGGTTAGGGTTATTTTGGTAAAGGTTAGGCTTATGGTTAGTGTTAGGGCTAGTTGGTTTAGGGTTAGGGTTAGGGTTATTTGGTTTAGGGTTAGGTTTAGGGTCAGGGTTAGGGTTAGGGTTAGGGTTATTTGGGCTAGGGTTAGGGTTAGGGTTAGGGTTAGGGTTAGGGTTAGGGTTATGGTTAGTTGGGTTTGGGTTATGGTTAGGGTTATTTTGGTAAAGGTTTGGCTTATGGTTAGTGTTAGGGGTAGTTGGTTTAGGGTTAGGGTTAGGGTTATTTGGTTTAGGGTTAGGTTTAGGGTCAGGGTTAGGGTTAGGGTTATTTGGGCTAGGGTTAGGGTTAGGGTTAGGGTTAGGGTTAGGGTTATGGTTAGTTGGGTTAGGGTTATGGTTAGGGTTATTTTGGTAAAGGTTAGGCTTATGGTTAGTGTTAGGGCTAGTTGGTTTAGGGTTAGGGTTAGGGTTATTTGGTTTAGGGTTAGGTTTAGGGTCAGGGTTAGGGTTAGGGTTAGGGTTATTTGGGCTAGGGTTAGGGTTAGGGTTAGGGTTAGGGTTAGGGTTAGGGTTAGGGTTAGGGTTAAGGTTATGGTTAGTTGGGTTAGGGTTATGGTTAGGGTTATTTTGGTAAAGGTTAGGCTTATGGTTAGTGTTAGGGCTAGTTGGTTTAGGGTTAGGGTTAGGGTTATTTGGTTTAGGGTTAGGTTTAGGGTCAGGGTTAGGGTTAGGGTTAGGGTTATTTGGGCTAGGGTTAGGGTTAGGGTTAGGGTTAGGGTTAGGGTTAGGGTTAGGGTTAGGGTTATGGTTAGTTGGGTTAGGGTTATGGTTAGGGTTATTTTGGTAAAGGTTAGGCTTATGGTTAGTGTTAGGGCTAGTTGGTTTAGGGTTAGGGTTAGGGTTATTTGGTTTAGGGTTAGGTTTAGGGTCAGGGTTAGGGTTAGGGTTAGGGTTATTTGGGCTAGGGTTAGGGTTAGGGTTAGGGTTAGGGTTAGGGTTATGGTTAATTGGGTTTGGGTTATGGTTAGGGTTATTTTGGTAAAGGTTAGGCTTATGGTTAGTGTTAGGGCTAGTTGGTTTAGGGTTAGGGTTAGGGTTATTTGGTTTAGGGTTAGGTTTAGGGTCAGGGTTAGGGTTAGGGTTAGGGTTATTTGGGCTAGGGTTAGGGTTAGGGTTAGGGTTAGGGTTAGGGTTAGGGTTAGTTGGGTTAGAGTTATGGTTAGGGTTATTTTGGTAAAGGTTAGGCTTAGGGTTAGTGTTAGGGCTAGTTGGTTTAGGGTTAGGGTTAGGGTTATTTGGTTTAGGGTTAGGTTTAGGGTCAGGGTTAGGGTTAGGGTTAGGGTTATATGGGCTAGGGTTAGGGTTAGGGTTAGGGTTAGGGTTAGGGTTAGGGTTAGGGTTAGGGTTAGGGTTAGGGTTATGGTTAGGTGGGTTTGGGTTATGGTTAGGGTTATTTTGGTAAAGGTTAGGCTTAGGTTTAGTGTTAGGGCTATTTGGTTTAGGGTTATGGTTAGGGTTATTTGGTTTAGGGTTAGGTTTAGGGTCAGGGTTAGGGTTAGGGTTTTTTGGGCTAGGGTTAGGGTTAGGGTTAGGGTTAGGGTTATGGTTAGTTGGGTTAGGGTTATGGTTAGGGTTATTTTGGTAAAGGTTAGGCTTATGGTTAGTGTTAGGGCTAGTTGGTTTAGGGTTAGGGTTAGGGTTAGGGTTAGGGTTAGGGTTAGGGTTAGGGTTAGGGTTATGGTTAGTTGGGTTTGGGTTATGGTTAGGGTTATTTTGGTAAAGGTTAGGCTTATGGTTAGTGTTAGGGCTAGTTGGTTTAGGGTTATGGTTAGGGTTATTTGGTTTAGGGTTAGGTTTAGGGTCAGGGTTAGGGTTAGGGTTATTTGGGCTAGGGTTAGGGTTAGGGTTAGGGTTAGGGTTAGGGTTATGGTTAGTTGGGTTAGTTGGGTTTGGGTTATGGTTAGGGTTATTTTGGTAAAGGTTAGGCTTATGGTTAGTGTTAGGGCTAGTTGGTTTAGGGTTAGGGTTAGGGTTATTTGGTTTAGGGTTAGGTTTAGGGTCAGGGTTAGGGTTAGGGTTAGGGTTATTTGGGCTAGGGTTAGGGTTAGGGTTAGGGTTAGGGTTAGGGTTATGGTTAGTTGGGTTTGTGTTATGGTTAGGGTTATTTTGGTAAAGGTTAGGCTTATGGTTAGTGTTAGGGCTAGTTGGTTTAGGGTTAGGGTTAGGGTTATTTGGTTTAGGGTTAGGTTTAGGGTCAGGGTTAGGGTTAGTTTTAGGGTTATTTGGGCTTGGGCTAGGGTTAGGGTTAGGGTTATGGTTAGTTGGGTTAGGGTTATGGTTAGGGTTATTTTGGTAAAGGTTAGGCTTATGGTTAGTGTTAGGGCTAGTTGGTTTAGGGTTAGGGTTAGGGTTATTTGGTTTAGGGTTAGGTTTAGGGTCAGGGTTAGGGTTAAGGTTAGGGTTATTTGGGCTAGGGTTAGGGTTAGGGTTAGGGTTAGGGTTAGGGTTATGGTTAGTTGGGTTAGGGTTATGGTTAGGGTTATTTTGGTAAAGGTTAGGCTTATGGTTAGTGTTAGGGCTAGTTGGTTTAGGGTTAGGGTTAGGGTTATTTGGTTTAGGGTTAGGTTTAGGGTCAGGGTTAGGGTTAGGGTTATTTGGGCTAGGGTTAGGGTTAGGGTTAGGGTTAGGGTTAGGGTTATGGTTAGTTGGGTTAGGGTTATGGTTAGGGTTATTTTGGTAAAGGTTAGGCTTATGGTTAGTGTTAGGGCTAGTTGGTTTAGGGTTAGGGTTAGGGTTATTTGGTTTAGGGTTAGGTTTAGGGTCAGGATTAGGGTTAGGGTTAGGGTTATTTGGGCTAGGGTTAGGGTTAGGGTTAGGGTTAGGGTTAGGGTTAGGGTTAGGGTTAGGGTTAGGGTTATGGTTAGTTGGGTTTGGGTTATGGTTAGGGTTATTTTGGTAAAGGTTAGGCTTATGGTTAGTGTTAGGGCTAGTTGGTTTAGGGTTATGGTTAGGGTTATTTGGTTTAGGGTTAGGTTTAGGGTCAGGGTTAGGGTTAAGGTTAGGGTTATTTGGGCTAGGGTTAGGGTTAGGGTTAGGGTTAGGGTTAGGGTTATGGTTAGTTGGGTTTGGGTTATGGTTAGGGTTATTTTGGTAAAGGTTAGGCTTATGGTTAGTGTTAGGGCTAGTTGGTTTAGGGTTAGGGTTAGGGTTATTTGGTTTAGGGTTAGGTTTAGGGTCAGGGTTAGGGTTAGGGTTATTTGGGCTAGGGTTAGGGTTAGGGTTAGGGTTAGGGTTAGGGTTATGGTTAGTTGGGTTAGGGTTATGGTTAGGGTTATTTTGGTAAAGGTTAGGCTTATGGTTAGTGTTAGGGCTAGTTGGTTTAGGGTTAGGGTTAGGGTTATTTGGTTTAGGGTTAGGTTTAGGGTCAGGATTAGGGTTAGGGTTAGGGTTATTTGGGCTAGGGTTAGGGTTAGGGTTAGGGTTAGGGTTAGGGTTAGGGTTAGGGTAGGGTTAGGGTTAGGGTTATGGTTAGTTGGGTTTGGGTTATGGTTAGGGTTATTTTGGTAAAGGTTAGGCTTATGGTTAGTGTTAGGGCTAGTTGGTTTAGGGTTAGGGTTAGGGTTATTTGGTTTAGGGTTAGGTTTAGGGTCAGGGTTAGGGTTAGGGTTATTTGGGCTAGGGTTAGGGTTAGGGTTAGGGTTAGGGTTAGGGTTAGGGTTAGGGTTAGTTGGGTTTGGGTTATGGTTAGGGTTATTTTGGTAAAGGTTAGGCTTATGGTTAGTGTTAGGGCTAGTTGGTTTAGGGTTAGGTTTAGGGTTATTTGGTTTAGGGTTAGGTTTAGGGTCAGGGTTAGGGTTAGGGTTAGGGTTATTTGGGCTAGGGTTAGGGTTAGGGTTAGGGTTATTTGGGCTAGGGTTATGGTTAGTTGGGTTTGGGTTATGGTTAGGGTTATTTTGGTAAAGGTTAGGCTTATGGTTAGTGTTAGGGCTAGTTGGTTTAGGGTTAGGGTTAGGGTTATTTGGTTTAGGGTTAGGTTTAGGGTCAGGGTTAGGGTTATTTGGGCTAGGGTTAGGGTTAGGGTTAGGGTTAGGGTTATGGTTAGTTGGGTTAGGGTTATGGTTAGGGTTATTTTGGTAAAGGTTAGGCTTATGGTTAGTGTTAGGGCTAGTTGGTTTAGGGTTAGGGTTAGGGTTATTTGGTTTAGGGTTAGGTTTAGGGTCAGGGTTAGGGTTAGGGTTAGGGTTATTTGGGCTAGGGTTAGGGTTAGGGTTAGGGTTAGGGTTAGGGTTAGGGTTAGGGTTAGGGTTAGGGTTAGGGTTAGGGTTATGGTTAGTTGGGTTTGGGTTATGGTTAGGGTTATTTTGGTAAAGGTTAGGCTTATGGTTAGTGTTAGGGCTAGTTGGTTTAGGGTTAGGGTTAGGGTTATTTGGTTTAGGGTTAGGTTTAGGGTCAGGGTTAGGGTTAGGGTTAGGGTTATTTGGGCTAGGGTTAGGGTTAGGGTTAGGGTTAGGGTTAGGGTTATGGTTAGTTGGGTTTGGGTTATGGTTAGGGTTATTTTGGTAAAGGTTAGGCTTATGGTTAGTGTTAGGGCTAGTTGGTTTAGGGTTAGGGTTAGGGTTATTTGGTTTAGGTTTAGGTTTAGGGTCAGGGTTAGGGTTAGGGTTAGGGTTATTTGGGCTAGGGTTAGGTTTAGGGTTAGGGTTAAGGTTAGGGTTAGGGTTAGGGTTAGGGTTAGGGTTAGTTGGGTTAGGGTTATGGTTAGGGTTATTTTGGTAAAGGTTAGGCTTATGGTTAGTGTTAGGGCTAGTTGGTTTAGGGTTAGGGTTAGGGTTATTTGGTTTAGGGTTAGGTTTAG
>NW_028276372.1:172500-175000 GCF_052056855.1 Sturnus vulgaris
TTATGGTTAGGGTTATTTGGTTTAGGGTTAGGTTTAGGGTCAGGGTTAGGGTTAGGGTTATTTGGGCTAGGGTTAGGGTTAGGGTTAGGGTTAGGGTTATGGTTAGTTGGGTTAGTTGGGTTTGGGTTATGGTTAGGGTTATTTTGGTAAAGGTTAGGCTTATGGTTAGTGTTAGGGCTAGTTGGTTTAGGGTTAGGGTTAGGGTTATTTGGTTTAGGGTTAGGTTTAGGGTCAGGGTTAGGGTTAGGGTTAGGGTTATTTGGGCTAGGGTTAGGGTTAGGGTTAGGGTTAGGGTTAGGGTTAGGGTTATGGTTAGTTGGGTTTGTGTTATGGTTAGGGTTATTTTGGTAAAGGTTAGGCTTATGGTTAGTGTTAGGGCTAGTTGGTTTAGGGTTAGGGTTAGGGTTATTTGGTTTAGGGTTAGGTTTAGGGTCAGGGTTAGGGTTAGTTTTAGGGTTATTTGGGCTTGGGCTAGGGTTAGGGTTAGGGTTATGGTTAGTTGGGTTAGGGTTATGGTTAGGGTTATTTTGGTAAAGGTTAGGCTTATGGTTAGTGTTAGGGCTAGTTGGTTTAGGGTTAGGGTTAGGGTTATTTGGTTTAGGGTTAGGTTTAGGGTCAGGGTTAGGGTTAAGGTTAGGGTTATTTGGGCTAGGGTTAGGGTTAGGGTTAGGGTTAGGGTTAGGGTTATGGTTAGTTGGGTTAGGGTTATGGTTAGGGTTATTTTGGTAAAGGTTAGGCTTATGGTTAGTGTTAGGGCTAGTTGGTTTAGGGTTAGGGTTAGGGTTATTTGGTTTAGGGTTAGGTTTAGGGTCAGGGTTAGGGTTAGGGTTATTTGGGCTAGGGTTAGGGTTAGGGTTAGGGTTAGGGTTAGGGTTATGGTTAGTTGGGTTAGGGTTATGGTTAGGGTTATTTTGGTAAAGGTTAGGCTTATGGTTAGTGTTAGGGCTAGTTGGTTTAGGGTTAGGGTTAGGGTTATTTGGTTTAGGGTTAGGTTTAGGGTCAGGATTAGGGTTAGGTTTAGGGTTATTTGGGCTAGGGTTAGGGTTAGGGTTAGGGTTAGGGTTAGGGTTAGGGTTAGGGTTAGGGTTAGGGTTAGGGTTAGGGTTATGGTTAGTTGGGTTTGGGTTATGGTTAGGGTTATTTTGGTAAAGGTTAGGCTTATGGTTAGTGTTAGGGCTAGTTGGTTTAGGGTTATGGTTAGGGTTATTTGGTTTAGGGTTAGGTTTAGGGTCAGGGTTAGGGTTAAGGTTAGGGTTATTTGGGCTAGGGTTAGGGTTAGGGTTAGGGTTAGGGTTAGGGTTATGGTTAGTTGGGTTTGGGTTATGGTTAGGGTTATTTTGGTAAAGGTTAGGCTTATGGTTAGTGTTAGGGCTAGTTGGTTTAGGGTTAGGGTTAGGGTTATTTGGTTTAGGGTTAGGTTTAGGGTCAGGGTTAGGGTTAGGGTTATTTGGGCTAGGGTTAGGGTTAGGGTTAGGGTTAGGGTTAGGGTTATGGTTAGTTGGGTTAGGGTTATGGTTAGGGTTATTTTGGTAAAGGTTAGGCTTATGGTTAGTGTTAGGGCTAGTTGGTTTAGGGTTAGGGTTAGGGTTATTTGGTTTAGGGTTAGGTTTAGGGTCAGGATTAGGGTTAGGGTTAGGGTTATTTGGGCTAGGGTTAGGGTTAGGGTTAGGGTTAGGGTTAGGGTTAGGGTTAGGGTAGGGTTAGGGTTAGGGTTATGGTTAGTTGGGTTTGGGTTATGGTTAGGGTTATTTTGGTAAAGGTTAGGCTTATGGTTAGTGTTAGGGCTAGTTGGTTTAGGGTTAGGGTTAGGGTTATTTGGTTTAGGGTTAGGTTTAGGGTCAGGGTTAGGGTTAGGGTTATTTGGGCTAGGGTTAGGGTTAGGGTTAGGGTTAGGGTTAGGGTTAGGGTTAGGGTTAGTTGGGTTTGGGTTATGGTTAGGGTTATTTTGGTAAAGGTTAGGCTTATGGTTAGTGTTAGGGCTAGTTGGTTTAGGGTTAGGTTTAGGGTTATTTGGTTTAGGGTTAGGTTTAGGGTCAGGGTTAGGGTTAGGGTTAGGGTTATTTGGGCTAGGGTTAGGGTTAGGGTTAGGGTTATTTGGGCTAGGGTTATGGTTAGTTGGGTTTGGGTTATGGTTAGGGCTATTTTGGTAAAGGTTAGGCTTATGGTTAGTGTTAGGGCTAGTTGGTTTAGGGTTAGGGTTAGGGTTATTTGGTTTAGGGTTAGGTTTAGGGTCAGGGTTAGGGTTATTTGGGCTAGGGTTAGGGTTAGGGTTAGGGTTAGGGTTATGGTTAGTTGGGTTAGGGTTATGGTTAGGGTTATTTTGGTAAAGGTTAGGCTTATGGTTAGTGTTAGGGCTAGTTGGTTTAGGGTTAGGGTTAGGGTTATTTGGTTTAGGGTTAGGTTTAGGGTCAGGGTTAGGGTTAGGGTTAGGGTTATTTGGGCTAGGGTTAGGGTTAGGGTTAGGGTTAGGGTTAGGGTTAGGGTTAGGGTTAGGGTTAGG
>NW_028276372.1:185000-190000 GCF_052056855.1 Sturnus vulgaris
TTATTTTGGTAAAGGTTAGGCTTATGGTTAGTGTTAGGGCTAGTTGGTTTAGGGTTATGGTTAGGGTTATTTGGTTTAGGGTTAGGTTTAGGGTCAGGGTTAGGGTTAGGGTTATTTGGGCTAGGGTTAGGGTTAGGGTTAGGGTTAGGGTTAGGGTTAGGGTTATGGTTAGTTGGGTTAGGGTTATGGTTAGGGTTATTTTGGTAAAGGTTAGGCTTATGGTTAGTGTTAGGGCTAGTTGGTTTAGGGTTAGGGTTAGGGTTATTTGGTTTAGGGTTAGGTTTAGGGTCAGGGTTAGGGTTAGGGTTAGGGTTATTTGGGCTATGGTTAGGGTTAGGGTTAGGGTTAGGGTTAGGGTTAGGGTTAGGGTTAGGGTTAGGGTTATGGTTAGTTGGGTTTGGGTTATGGTTAGGGTTATTTTGGTAAAGGTTAGGCTTATGGTTAGTGTTAGGGCTAGTTGGTTTAGGGTTAGGGTTAGGGTTATTTGGTTTAGGGTTAGGTTTAGGGTCAGGGTTAGGGTTAGGGTTAGGGTTATTTGGGCTAGGGTTAGGGTTAGGGTTAGGGTTAGGGTTAGGGTTAGGGTTAGTTGGGTTAGAGTTATGGTTAGGGTTATTTTGGTAAAGGTTAGGCTTAGGGTTAGTGTTAGGGCTAGTTGGTTTAGGGTTAGGGTTAGGGTTATTTGGTTTAGGGTTAGGTTTAGGGTCAGGGTTAGGGTTAGGGTTAGGGTTATATGGGCTAGGGTTAGGGTTAGGGTTAGGGTTAGGGTTAGGGTTAGGGTTAGGGTTAGGGTTAGGGTTAGGGTTAGGGTTAGGGTTAGGGTTAGGGTTATGGTTAGTTGGGTTTGGGTTATGGTTAGGGTTATTTTGGTAAAGGTTAGGCTTATGGTTAGTGTTAGGGCTAGTTGGTTTAGGGTTAGGGTTAGGGTTATTTGGTTTAGGGTTAGGTTTAGGGTCAGGGTTAGGGTTAGGGTTATTTGGGCTAGGGTTAGGGTTAGGGTTAGGGTTAGGGTTATGGTTAGTTGGGTTAGTTGGGTTTGGGTTATGGTTAGGGTTATTTTGGTAAAGGTTAGGCTTATGGTTAGTGTTAGGGCTAGTTGGTTTAGGGTTAGGGTTAGGGTTATTTGGTTTAGGGTTAGGTTTAGGGTCAGGGTTAGGGTTAGGGTTAGGGTTATTTGGGCTAGGGTTAGGGTTAGGGTTAGGGTTAGGGTTATGGTTAGGGTTATGGTTAGTTGGGTTTGTGTTATGGTTAGGGTTATTTTGGTAAAAGTTAGGCTTATGGTTAGTGTTAGGGCTAGTTGGTTTAGGGTTAGGGTTAGGGTTATTTGGTTTAGGGTTAGGTTTAGGGTCAGGGTTAGGGTTAGGGTTAGGGTTATTTGGGCTAGGGTTAGGGTTAGGGTTAGGGTTAGGGTTAGGGTTAGGGTTAGGGTTAGGGTTAGGGTTAGGGTTAGGGTTAGGGTTATGGTTAGTTGGGTTTGGGTTATGGTTAGGGTTATTTTGGTAAAGGTTAGGCTTATGGTTAGTGTTAGGGCTAGTTGGTTTAGGGTTATGGTTAGGGTTATTTGGTTTAGGGTTAGGTTTAGGGTCAGGGTTAGGGTTAGGGTTATTTGGGCTAGGGTTAGGGTTAGGGTTATGGTTAGGGTTATTTTGGTAAAGGTTAGGCTTATGGTTAGTGTTAGGGCTAGTTGGTTTAGGGTTAGGGTTAGGGTTATTTGGTTTAGGGTTAGGTTTAGGGTCAGGGTTAGGGTTAGGGTTAGGGTTATTTGGGCTAGGGTTAGGGTTAGGGTTAGGGTTAGGGTTAGGGTTAGGGTTAGGGTTAGGGTTAGGGTTATGGTTAATTGGGTTTGGGTTATGGTTAGGGTTATTTTGGTAAAGGTTAGGCTTATGGTTAGTGTTAGGGCTAGTTGGTTTAGGGTTAGGGTTAGGGTTATTTGGTTTAGGGTTAGGTTTAGGGTCAGGGTTAGGGTTAGGGTTAGGGTTATTTGGGCTAGGGTTAGGGTTAGGGTTAGGGTTAGGGTTAGGGTTAGGGTTAGTTGGGTTAGAGTTATGGTTAGGGTTATTTTGGTAAAGGTTAGGCTTAGGGTTAGTGTTAGGGCTAGTTGGTTTAGGGTTAGGGTTAGGGTTATTTGGTTTAGGGTTAGGTTTAGGGTCAGGGTTAGGGTTAGGGTTAGGGTTATATGGGCTAGGGTTAGGGTTAGGGTTAGGGTTAGGGTTAGGGTTAGGGTTAGGGTTATGGTTAGGTGGGTTTGGGTTATGGTTAGGGTTATTTTGGTAAAGGTTAGGCTTAGGTTTAGTGTTAGGGCTATTTGGTTTAGGGTTATGGTTAGGGTTATTTGGTTTAGGGTTAGGTTTAGGGTCAGGGTTAGGGTTAGGGTTATTTGGGCTAGGGTTAGGGTTAGGGTTAGGGTTAGGGTCAGGGTTAGGGTTATGGTTAGTTGGGTTAGGGTTATGGTTAGGGTTATTTTGGTAAAGGTTAGGCTTATGGTTAGTGTTAGGGCTAGTTGGTTTTGGGTTAGGGTTAGGGTTAGGGTTAGGGTTAGGGTTAGGGTTAGGGTTAGGGTTAGGGTTATGGTTAGTTGGGTTTGGGTTATGGTTAGGGTTATTTTGGTAAAGGTTAGGCTTATGGTTAGTGTTAGGGCTAGTTGGTTTAGGGTTATGGTTAGGGTTATTTGGTTTAGGGTTAGGTTTAGGGTCAGGGTTAGGGTTAGGGTTAGGGTTATTTGGGCTAGGGTTAGGGTTAGGGTTAGGGTTAGGGTTAGGGTTAGGGTTATGGTTAGTTGGGTTAGGGTTATGGTTAGGGTTATTTTGGTAAAGGTTAGGCTTATGGTTAGTGTTAGGGCTAGTTGGTTTAGGGTTAGGGTTAGGGTTATTTGGTTTAGGGTTAGGTTTAGGGTCAGGGTTAGGGTTAGGGTTAGGGTTATTTGGGCTAGGGTTAGGGTTAGGGTTAGGGTTAGGGTTAGGGTTAGGGTTATGGTTAGTTGGGTTTGGGTTATGGTTAGGGTTATTTTGGTAAAGGTTAGGCTTATGGTTAGTGTTAGGGCTAGTTGGTTTAGGGTTAGGGTTAGGGTTATTTGGTTTAGGGTTAGGTTTAGGGTCAGGGTTAGGGTTAGGGTTAGGGTTATTTGGGCTAGGGTTAGGGTTAGGGTTAGGGTTAGGGTTAGGGTTAGGGTTAGTTGGGTTAGAGTTATGGTTAGGGTTATTTTGGTAAAGGTTAGGCTTAGGGTTAGTGTTAGGGCTAGTTGGTTTAGGGTTAGGGTTAGGGTTATTTGGTTTAGGGTTAGGTTTAGGGTCAGGGTTAGGGTTAGGGTTAGGGTTATTTGGGCTAGGGTTAGGGTTAGGGTTAGGGTTAGGGTTATGGTTAGGGTTATGGTTAGTTGGGTTTGTGTTATGGTTAGGGTTATTTTGGTAAAAGTTAGGCTTATGGTTAGTGTTAGGGCTAGTTGGTTTAGGGTTAGGGTTAGGGTTATTTGGTTTAGGGTTAGGTTTAGGGTCAGGGTTAGGGTTAGGGTTAGGGTTATTTGGGCTAGGGTTAGGGTTAGGGTTAGGGTTAGGGTTAGGGTTAGGGTTAGGGTTAGGGTTAGGGTTAGGGTTAGGGTTAGGGTTATGGTTAGTTGGGTTTGGGTTATGGTTAGGGTTATTTTGGTAAAGGTTAGGCTTATGGTTAGTGTTAGGGCTAGTTGGTTTAGGGTTATGGTTAGGGTTATTTGGTTTAGGGTTAGGTTTAGGGTCAGGGTTAGGGTTAGGGTTATTTGGGCTAGGGTTAGGGTTAGGGTTATGGTTAGGGTTATTTTGGTAAAGGTTAGGCTTATGGTTAGTGTTAGGGCTAGTTGGTTTAGGGTTAGGGTTAGGGTTATTTGGTTTAGGGTTAGGTTTAGGGTCAGGGTTAGGGTTAGGGTTAGGGTTATTTGGGCTAGGGTTAGGGTTAGGGTTAGGGTTAGGGTTAGGGTTAGGGTTAGGGTTAGGGTTATGGTTAATTGGGTTTGGGTTATGGTTAGGGTTATTTTGGTAAAGGTTAGGCTTATGGTTAGTGTTAGGGCTAGTTGGTTTAGGGTTAGGGTTAGGGTTATTTGGTTTAGGGTTAGGTTTAGGGTCAGGGTTAGGGTTAGGGTTAGGGTTATTTGGGCTAGGGTTAGGGTTAGGGTTAGGGTTAGGGTTAGGGTTAGGGTTAGTTGGGTTAGAGTTATGGTTAGGGTTATTTTGGTAAAGGTTAGGCTTAGGGTTAGTGTTAGGGCTAGTTGGTTTAGGGTTAGGGTTAGGGTTATTTGGTTTAGGGTTAGGTTTAGGGTCAGGGTTAGGGTTAGGGTTAGGGTTATATGGGCTAGGGTTAGGGTTAGGGTTAGGGTTAGGGTTAGGGTTAGGGTTAGGGTTATGGTTAGGTGGGTTTGGGTTATGGTTAGGGTTATTTTGGTAAAGGTTAGGCTTAGGTTTAGTGTTAGGGCTATTTGGTTTAGGGTTATGGTTAGGGTTATTTGGTTTAGGGTTAGGTTTAGGGTCAGGGTTAGGGTTAGGGTTATTTGGGCTAGGGTTAGGGTTAGGGTTAGGGTTAGGGTCAGGGTTAGGGTTATGGTTAGTTGGGTTAGGGTTATGGTTAGGGTTATTTTGGTAAAGGTTAGGCTTATGGTTAGTGTTAGGGCTAGTTGGTTTTGGGTTAGGGTTAGGGTTAGGGTTAGGGTTAGGGTTAGGGTTAGGGTTAGGGTTAGGGTTATGGTTAGTTGGGTTTGGGTTATGGTTAGGGTTATTTTGGTAAAGGTTAGGCTTATGGTTAGTGTTAGGGCTAGTTGGTTTAGGGTTATGGTTAGGGTTATTTGGTTTAGGGTTAGGTTTAGGGTCAGGGTTAGGGTTAGGGTTAGGGTTATTTGGGCTAGGGTTAGGGTTAGGGTTAGGGTTAGGGTTAGGGTTAGGGTTAGGGTTATGGTTAGTTGGGTTAGGGTTATGGTTAGGGTTATTTTGGTAAAGGTTAGGCTTATGGTTAGTGTTAGGGCTAGTTGGTTTAGGGTTAGGGTT
>NW_028276372.1:200000-202500 GCF_052056855.1 Sturnus vulgaris
GGGTTAGGGTTATTTGGTTTAGGGTTAGGTTTAGGGTCAGGGTTAGGGTTAGGGTTATTTGGGCTAGGGTTAGGGTTAGGGTTAGGGTTAGGGTTAGGTTTAGGGTTAGGGTTATGGTTAGTTGGGTTTGGGTTATTGTTAGGGTTATTTTGGTAAAGGTTAGGCTTATGGTTAGTGTTAGGGCTAGTTGGTTTAGGGTTAGGGTTAGGGTTATTTGGTTTAGGGTTAGGTTTAGGGTCAGGGTTAGGGTTAGGGTTAGGGTTATTTGGTTTAGGGTTAGGGTTAAAGTTAGGGTTAGGGTTAGGGTTAGGGTTATGTTTAGTTGGGTTTGGGTAATGGTTAGTGTTATTTTGGTAAAGGTTAGGCTTATGGTTAGTGTTAGGGCTAGTTGTTTAGGGTTAGGGTTAGGGTTATTTGGTTTAGGGTTAGGTTTAGGGTCAGGGTTAGGGTTAGGGTTATTTGGGCTAGGGTTAGGGTTAGGGTTAGGGTTAGGGTTAGGGTTAGGTTTAGTTGGGTTAGGGTTATGGTTAGGGTTATTTTGGTAAAGGTTAGGCTTACGGTTAGTGTTAGGGCTAGTTGGTTTAGGGTTAGGGTTAGGGTTATTTGGTTTAGGGTTAGGTTTAGGGTCAGGGTTAGGGTTAGGGTTAGGGTTATTTGGGCTAGGGTTAGGGTTAGGGTTAGGGTTAGGGTTAGTTGGGTTAGGGTTATGGTTAGGGTTATTTTGGTAAAGGTTAGGCTTATGGTTAGTGTTAGGGCTAATTGGTTTAGGGTTAGGGTTAGGTTATTTGGTTTAGGGTTAGGTTTAGGGTCAGGGTTAGGGTTAGGGTTAGGGTTATTTGGGCTAGGGTTAGGGTTAGGGTTAGGGTTATTTGGGCTAGGGTTATGGTTAGTTGGGTTTGGGTTATGGTTAGGGCTATTTTGGTAAAGGTTAGGCTTATGGTTAGTGTTAGGGCTAGTTGGTTTAGGGTTAGGGTTAGGGTTATTTGGTTTAGGTTAGGTTTAGTGTCAGGGTTAGGGTTAGGGTTATTTGGGCTAGGGTTAGGGTTAGGGTTAGGGTTAGGGTTAGGGTTATGGTTAGTTGGGTTAGGGTTATGGTTAGGGTTATTTTGTAAAGGTTAGGCTTATGGTTAGTGTTAGGGCTAGTTGGTTTAGGGTTAGGGTTAGGTTATTTGGTTTAGGGTTAGGTTTAGGGTCAGGGTTAGGGTTAGGGTTAGGGTTATTTGGGCTAGGGTTAGGGTTAGGGTTAGGGTTAGGGTTAGGGTTAGGGTTAGGGTTAGGGTTATGGTTAGTTGGGTTTGGGTTATGGTTAGGGTTATTTTGGTAAAGGTTAGGCTTATGGTTAGTGTTAGGGCTAGTTGGTTTAGGGTTAGGGTTAGGTTATTTGGTTTAGGTTTAGGTTTAGGGTCAGGGTTAGGGTTAGGGTTAGGGTTATTTGGGCTAGGGTTAGGGTTAGGGTTAGGGTTAGGGTTAGGGTTAGGGTTAGGGTTAGGGTTATGATTAGTTGGGTTAGGGTTATGGTTAGGGTTATTTTGGTAAAGGTTAGGCTTATGGTTAGTGTTAGGGCTAGTTGGTTTAGGGTTAGGGTTATTTGGTTTAGGGTTAGGTTTAGGGTCAGGGTTAGGGTTAGGGTTTTTTGGGCTAGGGTTAGGGTTAGGGTTAGGGTTAGGGTTATTGTTAGTTGGGTTAGGGTTATGGTTAGGGTTATTTTGGTAAAGGTTAGGCTTATGGTTAGTGTTAGGGCTAGTTGGTTTAGGGTTAGGGTTAGGGTTATTTGGTTTAGGGTTAGGTTTAGGGTCAGGGTTAGGGTTAGGGTTATTTGGGCTAGGGTTAGGGTTAGGGTTAGGGTTAGGGTTAGGGTTAGGGTTAGGGTTAGGGTTAGGGTTAGGGTTAGGGTTATGGTTAGTTGGGTTTGGGTTATGGTTAGGGTTATTTTGGTAAAGGTTAGGCTTATGGTTAGTGTTAGGGCTAGTTGGTTTAGGGTTAGGGTTAGGGTTATTTGGTTTAGGGTTAGGTTTAGGGTCAGGGTTAGGGTTAGGGTTAGGGTTATTTGGGCTAGGGTTAGGGTTAGGGTTAGGGTTAGGGTTATGGTTAGTTGGGTTTGGGTTATGGTTAGGGTTATTTTGGTAAAGGTTAGGCTTAGGGTTAGTGTTAGGGCTAGTTGGTTTAGGGTTAGGGTTAGGGTTATTTGGTTTAGGGTTAGGTTTAGGGTCAGGGTTAGGGTTAGGGTTAGGGTTATATGGGCTAGGGTTAGGGTTAGGGTTAGGGTTAGGGTTAGGGTTAGGGTTAGGGTTAGGGTTATGGTTAGGTGGGTTTGGGTTATGGTTAGGGTTATTTTGGTAAAGGTTAGGCTTAGGTTTAGTGTTAGGGCTATTTGGTTTAGGGTTAGGGTTAGGGTTATTTGGTTTAGGGTTAGGTTTAGGGTCAGGGTTAGGGTTAGGGTTAGGGTTATTTGGGCTAGGGTTAGGGTTAGGGTTAGGGTTAGGGTTAGGGTTAGGGTTAT
>NW_028276372.1:230000-232500 GCF_052056855.1 Sturnus vulgaris
GGGTTATTTTGGTAAAGGTTAGGCTTATGGTTAGTGTTAGGGCTAGTTGGTTTAGGGTTAGGGTTAGGGTTATTTGGTTTAGGGTTAGGTTTAGGGTCAGGGTTAGGGTTAGGGTTAGGGTTATTTGGGCTAGGGTTAGGGTTAGGGTTAGGGTTAGGGTTAGGGTTAGGGTTAGGGTTAGGGTTAGGGTTAGGGTTAGGGTTATGGTTAATTGGGTTTGGGTTATGGTTAGGGTTATTTTGGTAAAGGTTAGGCTTATGGTTAGTGTTAGGGCTAGTTGGTTTAGGGTTAGGGTTAGGGTTATTTGGTTTAGGGTTAGGTTTAGGGTCAGGGTTAGGGTTAGGGTTAGGGTTATTTGGGCTAGGGTTAGGGTTAGGGTTAGGGTTAGGGTTAGGGTTAGGGTTAGGGTTAGTTGGGTTAGAGTTATGGTTAGGGTTATTTTGGTAAAGGTTAGGCTTAGGGTTAGTGTTAGGGCTAGTTGGTTTAGGGTTAGGGTTAGGGTTATTTGGTTTAGGGTTAGGTTTAGGGTCAGGGTTAGGGTTAGGGTTAGGGTTATATGGGCTAGGGTTAGGGTTAGGGTTAGGGTTAGGGTTAGGGTTAGGGTTAGGGTTAGGGTTAGGGTTAGGGTTATGGTTAGGTGGGTTTGGGTTATGGTTAGGGTTATTTTGGTAAAGGTTAGGCTTAGGTTTAGTGTTAGGGCTATTTGGTTTAGGGTTATGGTTAGGGTTATTTGGTTTAGGGTTAGGTTTAGGGTCAGGGTTAGGGTTAGGGTTATTTGGGCTAGGGTTAGGGTTAGGGTTAGGGTTAGGGTCAGGGTTAGGGTTATGGTTAGTTGGGTTAGGGTTATGGTTAGGGTTATTTTGGTAAAGGTTAGGCTTATGGTTAGTGTTAGGGCTAGTTGGTTTTGGGTTAGGGTTAGGGTTAGGGTTAGGGTTAGGGTTAGGGTTAGGGTTAGGGTTAGGGTTAGGGTTAGGGTTAGGGTTATGGTTAGTTGGGTTTGGGTTATGGTTAGGGTTATTTTGGTAAAGGTTAGGCTTATGGTTAGTGTTAGGGCTAGTTGGTTTAGGGTTATGGTTAGGGTTATTTGGTTTAGGGTTAGGTTTAGGGTCAGGGTTAGGGTTAGGGTTAGGGTTATTTGGGCTAGGGTTAGGGTTAGGGTTAGGGTTAGGGTTAGGGTTAGGGTTATGGTTAGTTGGGTTAGGGTTATGGTTAGGGTTATTTTGGTAAAGGTTAGGCTTATGGTTAGTGTTAGGGCTAGTTGGTTTAGGGTTAGGGTTAGGGTTATTTGGTTTAGGGTTAGGTTTAGGGTCAGGGTTAGGGTTAGGGTTAGGGTTATTTGGGCTATGGTTAGGGTTAGGGTTAGGGTTAGGGTTAGGGTTAGGGTTAGGGTTATGGTTAGTTGGGTTTGGGTTATGGTTAGGGTTATTTTGGTAAAGGTTAGGCTTATGGTTAGTGTTAGGGCTAGTTGGTTTAGGGTTAGGGTTAGGGTTATTTGGTTTAGGGTTAGGTTTAGGGTCAGGGTTAGGGTTAGGGTTAGGGTTATTTGGGCTAGGGTTAGGGTTAGGGTTAGGGTTAGGGTTAGGGTTAGGGTTAGTTGGGTTAGAGTTATGGTTAGGGTTATTTTGGTAAAGGTTAGGCTTAGGGTTAGTGTTAGGGCTAGTTGGTTTAGGGTTAGGGTTAGGGTTATTTGGTTTAGGGTTAGGTTTAGGGTCAGGGTTAGGGTTAGGGTTAGGGTTATATGGGCTAGGGTTAGGGTTAGGGTTAGGGTTAGGGTTAGGGTTAGGGTTAGGGTTAGGGTTAGGGTTAGGGTTAGGGTTAGGGTTAGGGTTAGGGTTAGGGTTATGGTTAGTTGGGTTTGGGTTATGGTTAGGGTTATTTTGGTAAAGGTTAGGCTTATGGTTAGTGTTAGGGCTAGTTGGTTTAGGGTTATGGTTAGGGTTATTTGGTTTAGGGTTAGGTTTAGGGTCAGGGTTAGGGTTAGGGTTATTTGGGCTAGGGTTAGGGTTAGGGTTAGGGTTATGGTTAGTTGGGTTAGTTGGGTTTGGGTTATGGTTAGGGTTATTTTGGTAAAGGTTAGGCTTATGGTTAGTGTTAGGGCTAGTTGGTTTAGGGTTAGGGTTAGGGTTATTTGGTTTAGGGTTAGGTTTAGGGTCAGGGTTAGGGTTAGGGTTAGGGTTATTTGGGCTAGGGTTAGGGTTAGGGTTAGGGTTAGGGTTATGGTTAGGGTTATGGTTAATTGGGTTTGTGTTATGGTTAGGGTTATTTTGGTAAAAGTTAGGCTTATGGTTAGTGTTAGGGCTAGTTGGTTTAGGGTTAGGGTTAGGGTTATTTGGTTTAGGGTTAGGTTTAGGGTCAGGGTTAGGGTTAGGGTTAGGGTTATTTGGGCTAGGGTTAGGGTTAGGGTTAGGGTTAGGGTTAGGGTTAGGGTTAGGGTTAGGGTTAGGGTTAGGGTTAGGGTTATGGTTAGTTGGGTTTGGGTTATGGTTAGGGTTATTTTGGT
>NW_028276372.1:240000-245000 GCF_052056855.1 Sturnus vulgaris
TAGGGTTAGGGTTATTTGGGCTAGGGTTAGGGTTAGGGTTAGGGTTAGGGTTAGGGTTAGGGTTAGTTGGGTTAGAGTTATGGTTAGGGTTATTTCGGTAAAGGTTAGGCTTAGGGTTAGTGTTAGGGCTAGTTGGTTTAGGGTTAGGGTTAGGGTTATTTGGTTTAGGGTTAGGTTTAGGGTCAGGGTTAGGGTTAGGGTTAGGGTTATATGGGCTAGGGTTAGGGTTAGGGTTAGGGTTAGGGTTAGGGTTAGGGTTAGGGTTAGGGTTAGGGTTAGGGTTAGGGTTAGGGTTAGGGTTATGGTTAGTTGGGTTTGGGTTATGGTTAGGGTTATTTTGGTAAAGGTTAGGCTTATGGTTAGTGTTAGGGCTAGTTGGTTTAGGGTTATGGTTAGGGTTATTTGGTTTAGGGTTAGGTTTAGGGTCAGGGTTAGGGTTAGGGTTATTTGGGCTAGGGTTAGGGTTAGGGTTAGGGTTAGGGTTATGGTTAGTTGGGTTAGTTGGGTTTGGGTTATGGTTAGGGTTATTTTGGTAAAGGTTAGGCTTATGGTTAGTGTTAGGGCTAGTTGGTTTAGGGTTAGGGTTAGGGTTATTTGGTTTAGGGTTAGGTTTAGGGTCAGGGTTAGGGTTAGGGTTAGGGTTATTTGGGCTAGGGTTAGGGTTAGGGTTAGGGTTATGGTTAGGGTTATGGTTAGTTGGGTTTGTGTTATGGTTAGGGTTATTTTGGTAAAAGTTAGGCTTATGGTTAGTGTTAGGGCTAGTTGGTTTAGGGTTAGGGTTAGGGTTATTTGGTTTAGGGTTAGGTTTAGGGTCAGGGTTAGGGTTAGGGTTAGGGTTATTTGGGCTAGGGTTAGGGTTAGGGTTAGGGTTAGGGTTAGGGTTAGGGTTAGGGTTAGGGTTATGGTTAGTTGGGTTTGGGTTATGGTTAGGGTTATTTTGGTAAAGGTTAGGCTTATGGTTAGTGTTAGGGCTAGTTGGTTTAGGGTTATGGTTAGGGTTATTTGGTTTAGGGTTAGGTTTAGGGTCAGGGTTAGGGTTAGGGTTATTTGGGCTAGGGTTAGGGTTAGGGTTAGGGTTAGGGTTAGGGTTAGGGTTAGGGTTAGGGTTAGGGTTAGGGTTAGGGTTAGTTGGGTTTGGGTTATGGTTAGGGTTATTTTGGTAAAGGTTAGGCTTATGGTTAGTGTTAGGGCTAGTTGGTTTAGGGTTAGGGTTAGGGTTATTTGGTTTAGGGTTAGGTTTAGGGTCAGGGTTAGGGTTAGGGTTAGGGTTATTTGGGCTAGGGTTAGGGTTAGGGTTAGGGTTAGGGTTATGGTTAGGGTTAGGGTTAGGGTTAGGGTTAGGGTTAGGGTTAGGGTTAGGGTTAGGGTTAGGGTTAGGGTTAGGGTTATGGTTAGTTGGGTTTGGGTTATGGTTAGGGTTATTTTGGTAAAGGTTAGGCTTATGGTTAGTGTTAGGGCTAGTTGGTTTAGGGTTATGGTTAGGGTTATTTGGTTTAGGGTTAGGATTAGGGTCAGGGTTAGGGTTAGGGTTATTTGGGCTAGGGTTAGGGTTAGGGTTAGGGTTAGGGTTATGGTTAGTTGGGTTAGTTGGGTTTGGGTTATGGTTAGGGTTATTTTGGTAAAGGTTAGGCTTATGGTTAGTGTTAGGGCTAGTTGGTTTAGGGTTAGGGTTAGGGTTATTTGGTTTAGGGTTAGGTTTAGGGTCAGGGTTAGGGTTAGGGTTAGGGTTCTTTGGGCTAGGGTTAGGGTTAGGGTTAGGGTTATGGTTAGGGTTATGGTTAGTTGGGTTTGTGTTATGGTTAGGGTTATTTTGGTAAAAGTTAGGCTTATGGTTAGTGTTAGGGCTAGTTGGTTTAGGGTTAGGGTTAGGGTTATTTGGTTTAGGGTTAGGTTTAGGGTCAGGGTTAGGGTTAGGGTTAGGGTTATTTGGGCTAGGGTTAGGGTTAGGGTTAGGGTTACGGTTAGGGTTAGGGTTAGGGTTAGGGTTAGGGTTATGGTTAGTTGGGTTTGGGTTATGGTTAGGGTTATTTTGGTAAAGGTTAGGCTTATGGTTAGTGTTAGGGCTAGTTGGTTTAGGGTTATGGTTAGGGTTATTTGGTTTAGGGTTAGGTTTAGGGTCAGGGTTAGGGTTAGGGTTATTTGGGCTAGGGTTAGGGTTAGGGTTAGGGTTAGGGTTAGGGTTAGGGTTAGGGTTAGGGTTAGGGTTAGGGTTAGGGTTAGTTGGGTTTGGGTTATGGTTAGGGTTATTTTGGTAAAGGTTAGGCTTATGGTTAGTGTTAGGGCTAGTTGGTTTAGGGTTAGGGTTAGGGTTATTTGGTTTAGGGTTAGGTTTAGGGTCAGGGTTAGGGTTAGGGTTAGGGTTATTTGGGCTAGGGTTAGGGTTAGGGTTAGGGTTAGGGTTATGGTTAGTTGGGTTAGGGTTATGGTTAGGGTTATTCTGGTAAAGGTTAGGCTTATGGTTAGTGTTAGGGCTAGTTGGTTTAGGGTTAGGGTTAGGGTTATTTGGTTTAGGGTTAGGTTTAGGGTCAGGGTTAGGGTTAGGGTTATTTGGGCTAGGGTTAGGGTTAGGGTTAGGGTTAGGGTTAGGTTTAGGGTTAGGGTTATGGTTAGTTGGGTTTGGGTTATGGTTAGGGTTATTTTGGTAAAGGTTAGGCTTATGGTTAGTGTTAGGGCTAGTTGGTTTAGGGTTAGGGTTAGGGTTATTTGGTTTAGGGTTAGGTTTAGGGTCAGGGTTAGGGTTAGGGTTAGGGTTATTTGGTTTAGGGTTAGGGTTAAAGTTAGGGTTAGGGTTAGGGTTAGGGTTATGTTTAGTTGGGTTTGGGTAATGGTTAGTGTTATTTTGGTAAAGGTTAGGCTTATGGTTAGTGTTAGGGCTAGTTGGTTTAGGGTTAGGGTTAGGGTTATTTGGTTTAGGGTTAGGTTTAGGGTCAGGGTTAGGGTTAGGGTTATTTGGGCTAGGGTTAGGGTTAGGGTTAGGGTTAGGGTTAGGGTTAGGGTTAGTTGGGTTAGGGTTATGGTTAGGGTTATTTTGGTAAAGGTTAGGCTTATGGTTAGTGTTAGGGCTAGTTGGTTTAGGGTTAGGGTTAGGGTTATTTGGTTTAGGGTTAGGTTTAGGGTCAGGGTTAGGGTTAGGGTTAGGGTTATTTGGGCTAGGGTTAGGGTTAGGGTTAGGGTTAGGGTTAGTTGGGTTAGGTTTATGGTTAGGGTTATTTTGGTAAAGGTTAGGCTTATGGTTAGTGTTAGGGCTAATTGGTTTAGGGTTAGGGTTAGGGTTATTTGGTTTAGGGTTAGGTTTAGGGTCAGGGTTAGGGTTAGGGTTAGGGTTATTTGGGCTAGGGTTAGGGTTAGTTGGGTTTGGGTTATGGTTAGGGCTATTTTGGTAAAGGTTAGGCTTATGGTTAGTGTTAGGGCTAGTTGGTTTAGGGTTAGGGTTAGGGTTATTTGGTTTAGGGTTAGGTTTAGTGTCAGGGTTAGGGTTAGGGTTATTTGGGCTAGGGTTAGGGTTAGGGTTAGGGTTAGGGTTAGGGTTATGGTTAGTTGGGTTAGGGTTATGGTTAGGGTTATTTTGGTAAAGGTTAGGCTTATGGTTAGTGTTAGGGCTAGTTGGTTTAGGGTTAGGGTTAGGGTTATTTGGTTTAGGGTTAGGTTTAGGGTCAGGGTTAGGGTTAGGGTTAGGGTTATTTGGGCTAGGGTTAGGGTTAGGGTTAGGGTTAGGGTTAGGGTTAGGGTTAGGGTTAGTTGGGTTTGGGTTATGGTTAGGGTTATTTTGGTAAAGGTTAGGCTTATGGTTAGTGTTAGGGCTAGTTGGTTTAGGGTTAGGGTTAGGGTTATTTGGTTTAGGTTTAGGTTTAGGGTCAGGGTTAGGGTTAGGGTTAGGGTTATTTGGGCTAGGGTTAGGGGTAGGGTTAGGGTTAGGGTTAGGGTTAGGGTTAGGGTTAGGGTTAGGGTTAGGGTTATGATTAGTTGGGTTAGGGTTATGGTTAGGGTTATTTTGGTAAAGTTTAGGCTTATGGTTAGTGTTAGGGCTAGTTGGTTTAGGGTTAGGGTTATTTGGTTTAGGGTTAGGTTTAGGGTCAGGGTTAGGGTTAGGGTTATTTGGGCTAGGGTTAGGCTTAGGGTTAGGGTTAGGGTTATGGTTAGTTGGGTTAGGGTTATGGTTAGGGTTATTTTGGTAAAGGTTAGGCTTATGGTTAGTGTTAGGGCTAGTTGGTTTAGGGTTAGGGTTAGGGTTATTTGGTTTAGGGTTAGGTTTAGGGTCAGGGTTAGGGTTAGGGTTAGGGTTATTTGGGCTAGGGTTAGGGTTAGGGTTAGGGTTAGGGTTAGGGTTAGGGTTAGGGTTAGGGTTAGGGTTAGGGTTAGGGTTATGGTTAGTTGGGTTTGGGTTATGGTTAGGGTTATTTTGGTAAAGGTTAGGCTTATGGTTAGTGTTAGGGCTAGTTGGTTTAGGGTTATGGTTAGGGTTATTTGGTTTAGGGTTAGGTTTAGGGTTAAGGTTAGGGTTAGGGTTATTTGGGCTAGGGTTAGGGTTAGGGTTAGGGTTAGGGTTAGGGTTAGGGTTAGGGTTAGGGTTAGGGTTAGGGTTAGTTGGGTTTGGGTTATGGTTAGGGTTATTTTGGTAAAGGTTAGGCTTATGGTTAGTGTTAGGGCTAGTTGGTTTAGGGTTAGGGTTAGGGTTATTTGGTTTAGGGTTAGGTTTAGGGTCAGGGTTAGGGTTAGGGTTAGGGTTATTTGGGCTAGGGTTAGGGTTAGGGTTAGGGTTACGGTTATGGTTAGTTGGGTTAGGGTTATGGTTAGGGTTATTTTGGTAAAGGTTAGGCTTATGGTTAGTGTTAGGGCTAGTTGGTTTAGGGTTAGGGTTAGGGTTATTTGGTTTAGGGTTAGGTTTAGGGTCAGGGTTAGGGTTAGGGTTATTTGGGCTAGGGTTAGGGTTAGGGTTAGGGTTAGGGTTAGGTTTAGGGTTAGGGTTATGGTTAGTTGGGTTTGGGTTATGGTTAGGGTTA
>NW_028276372.1:262500-265000 GCF_052056855.1 Sturnus vulgaris
GGGCTATTTTGGTAAAGGTTAGGCTTAGGGTTAGTGTTAGGGCTAGTTGGTTTAGGGTTAGGGTTAGGGTTATTTGGTTTAGGGTTAGGTTTAGGGTCAGGGTTAGGGTTAGGGTTATTTGGGCTAGGGTTAGGGTTAGGGTTAGGGTTAGGGTTAGGGTTAGGGTTATGGTTAGTTGGGTTAGGGTTATGGTTAGGGTTATTTTGGTAAAGGTTAGGCTTATGGTTAGTGTTAGGGCTAGTTGGTTTAGGGTTAGGGTTAGGGTTATTTGGTTTAGGGTTAGGTTTAGGGTCAGGGTTAGGGTTAGGGTTAGGGTTATTTGGGCTAGGGTTAGGGTTAGGGTTAGGGTTAGGGTTAGGGTTAGGGTTAGGGTTAGGGTTAGGGTTAGGGTTAGGGTTAGGGTTATGGTTAGTTGGGTTTGGGTTATGGTTAGGGTTATTTTGGTAAAGGTTAGGCTTATGGTTAGTGTTAGGGCTAGTTGGTTTAGGGTTAGGGTTAGGGTTATTTGGTTTAGGGTTAGGTTTAGGGTCAGGGTTAGGGTTAGGGTTAGGGTTATTTGGGCTAGGGTTAGGGTTAGGGTTAGGGTTAGGGTTAGGGTTATGGTTAGTTGGGTTTGGGTTATGGTTAGGGTTATTTTGGTAAAGGTTAGGCTTATGGTTAGTGTTAGGGCTAGTTGGTTTAGGGTTAGGGTTAGGGTTATTTGGTTTAGGTTTAGGTTTAGGGTCAGGGTTAGGGTTAGGGTTAGGGTTATTTGGGCTAGGGTTAGGGTTAGGGTTAGGGTTAGGGTTATGGTTAGTTGGGTTAGGGTTATGGTTAGGGTTATTTTGGTAAAGGTTAGGCTTATGGTTAGTGTTAGGGCTAGTTGGTTTAGGGTTAGGGTTAGGGTTATTTGGTTTAGGGTTAGGTTTAGGGTCAGGGTTAGGGTTAGGGTTTTTTGGGCTAGGGTTAGGGTTAGGGTTAGGGTTAGGGTTATGGTTAGTTGGGTTAGGGTTATGGTTAGGGTTATTTTGGTAAAGGTTAGGCTTATGGTTAGTGTTAGGGCTAGTTGGTTTAGGGTTAGGGTTAGGGTTATTTGGTTTAGGGTTAGGTTTAGGGTCAGGGTTAGGGTTAGGGTTAGGGTTATTTGGGCTAGGGTTAGGGTTAGGGTTAGGGTTAGGGTTAGGGTTAGGGTTAGGGTTAGGGTTAGGGTTATGGTTAGTTGGGTTTGGGTTATGGTTAGGGTTATTTTGGTAAAGGTTAGGCTTATGGTTAGTGTAAGGGCTAGTTGGTTTAGGGTTAGGGTTAGGGTTATTTGGTTTAGGGTTAGGTTTAGGGTCAGGGTTAGGGTTAGGGTTAGGGTTATTTGGGCTAGGGTTAGGGTTAGGGTTAGGGTTAGGGTTAGGGTTAGGGTTATGGTTAGTTGGGTTTGGGTTATGGTTAGGGTTATTTTGGTAAAGGTTCGGCTTATGGTTAGTGTTAGGGCTAGTTGGTTTAGGGTTAGGGTTAGGGTTATTTGGTTTAGGTTTAGGTTTAGGGTCAGGGTTAGGGTTAGGGTTAGGGTTATTTGGGCTAGGGTTAGGGTTAGGGTTAGGGTTAGGGTTAGGGTTAGGGTTAGGGTTAGGGTTAGGGTTAGGGTTAGGGTTATGGTTAGTTGGGTTAGGGTTATGGTTAGGGTTATTTTGGTAAAGGTTAGGCTTATGGTTAGTGTTAGGGCTAGTTGGTTTAGGGTTAGGGTTATTTGGTTTAGGGTTAGGTTTAGGGTCAGGGTTAGGGTTAGGGTTATTTGGGCTAGGGTTAGGGTTAGGGTTAGGGTTAGGGTTATGGTTAGTTGGGTTTGGGTTATGGTTAGGGTTATTTTGGTAAAGGTTAGGCTTATGGTTAGTGTTAGGGCTAGTTGGTTTAGGGTTAGGGTTAGGGTTATTTGGTTTAGGGTTAGGTTTAGGGTCAGGGTTAGGGTTAGGGTTAGGGTTATTTGGGCTAGGGTTAGGGTTAGGGTTAGGGTTAGGGTTATGGTTAGTTGGGTTAGGGTTATGGTTAGGGTTATTTTGGTAAAGGTTAGGCTTATGGTTAGTGTTAGGGCTAGTTGGTTTAGGGTTAGGGTTAGGGTTATTTGGTTTAGGGTTAGGTTTAGGGTCAGGGTTAGGGTTAGGGTTAGGGTTATTTGGGCTAGGGTTAGGGTTAGGGTTAGGGTTAGGGTTAGGGTTAGGGTTATGGTTAGTTGGGTTTGGGTTATGGTTAGGGTTATTTTGGTAAAGGTTAGGCTTATGTTTAGTGTTAGGGCTAGTTGGTTTAGGGTTAGGGTTAGGGTTATTTGGTTTAGGGTTAGGTTTAGGGTTAGGGTTAGGGTTAGGGTTAGGGTTATTTGGGCTAGGGTTAGGCTTAGGGTTAGGGTTAGGGTTATGGTTAGTTGGGTTAGGGTTATGGTTAGGGTTATTTTGGTAAAGGTTAGGCTTATGGTTAGTGTTAGGGCTAGTTGGTTTAGGGTTAGGGTTAGGGTTATTTGGTTTAGGGTTAGGTTTAG
>NW_028276372.1:270000-272500 GCF_052056855.1 Sturnus vulgaris
GTTAGGGTTAGGGTTAGGGTTATTTGGGCTAGGGTTAGGGTTAGGGTTAGGGTTAGGGTTATGGTTAGTTGGGTTAGGGTTATGGTTAGGGTTATTTTGGTAAAGGTTAGGCTTATGGTTAGTGTTAGGGCTAGTTGGTTTAGGGTTAGGGTTAGGGTTATTTGGTTTAGGGTTAGGTTTAGGGTCAGGGTTAGGGTTAGGGTTAGGGTTATTTGGGCTAGGGTTAGGGTTAGGGTTAGGGTTAGGGTTAGGGTTATGGTTAGTTGGGTTTGGGTTATGGTTAGGGTTATTTTGGTAAAGGTTAGGCTTATGTTTAGTGTTAGGGCTAGTTGGTTTAGGGTTAGGGTTAGGGTTATTTGGTTTAGGGTTAGGTTTAGGGTTAGGGTTAGGGTTAGGGTTAGGGTTATTTGGGCTAGGGTTAGGCTTAGGGTTAGGGTTAGGGTTATGGTTAGTTGGGTTAGGGTTATGGTTAGGGTTATTTTGGTAAAGGTTAGGCTTATGGTTAGTGTTAGGGCTAGTTGGTTTAGGGTTAGGGTTAGGGTTATTTGGTTTAGGGTTAGGTTTAGGGTCAGGATTAGGGTTAGGGTTAGGGTTATTTGGGCTAGGGTTAGGGTTAGGGTTAGGGTTAGGGTTAGGGTTAGGGTTATGGTTAGTTGGGTTAGGGTTATGGTTAGGGTTATTTTGGTAAAGGTTATGCTTATGGTTAGTGTTAGGGCTAGTTGGTTTAGGATTAGGGTTTAGGGTTAGGGCTATTTGGTTTAGGGTTAGGTTTAGGGTCAGGGTTAGGGTTAGGGTTATTTGGGCTAGGGTTAGGGTTAGGGTTAGGGTTAGGGTTATGGTTAGTTGGGTTAGGGTTATGGTTAGGGTTATTTTGGTAAAGGTTAGGCTTATGGTTAGTGTTAGGGCTAGTTGGTTTAGGGTTAGGGTTAGGGTTATTTGGTTTAGGGTTAGGTTTAGGGTCAGGGTTAGGGTTAAGGTTAGGGTTATTTGGGCTAGGGTTAGGGTTAGGGTTAGGGTTAGTTGGGTTAGGGTTATGGTTAGTTGGGTTAGGGTTATGGTTAGGGTTATTTTGGTAAAGGTTAGGCTTATGGTTAGTGTTAGGGCTAGTTGGTTTAGGGTTAGGGTTAGGGTTATTTGGTTTAGGGTTAGGTTTAGGGTCAGGGTTAGGGTTAGGGTTAGGGTTATTTGGGCAAGGGTTAGGGTTAGGGTTAGGGTTAGGGTTAGGGTTAGGGTTAGGGTTAGGGTTATGGTTAGTTGGGTTTGGGTTATGGTTAGGGTTATTTTGGTAAAGGTTAGGCTTATGGTTAGTGTTAGGGCTAGTTGGTTTAGGGTTAGGGTTAGGGTTATTTGGTTTAGGGTTAGGTTTAGGGTCAGGGTTAGGGTTAGGGTTAGGGTTATTTGGGCTAGGGTTAGGGTTAGGGTTAGGGTTAGGGTTAGGGTTTGGGTTATGGTTAGTTGGGTTAGAGTTATGGTTAGGGTTATTTTGGTAAAGGTTAGGCTTAGGGTTAGTGTTAGGGCTAGTTGGTTTAGGGTCAGGGTTAGGGTTATTTGGTTTAGGGTTAGGTTTAGGGTCAGGGTTAGGGTTAGGGTTAGGGTTATATGGGCTAGGGTTAGGGTTAGGGTTAGGGTTAGGGTTATGGTTAGGGTTAGGGTTAGGGTTAGGGTTAGGGTTAGGGTTATGGTTAGGTGGGTTTGGGTTATGGTTAGGGTTATTTTGGTAAAGGTTAGGGTTAGGGTTAGGGTTAGGGCTATTTGGTTTAGGGTTATGGTTAGGGTTATTTGGTTTAGGGTTAGGTTTAGGGTCAGGGTTAGGGTTAGGGTTAGGGTTATTTGGGCTAGGATTAGGGTTAGGGTTAGGGTTAGGGTTAGGGGTAGGGTTAGGGTTATGGTTAGTTGGGTTTGGGTTATGGTTAGGGTTATTTTGGTAAAGGTTAAGCTTATGGTTAGTGTTAGGGCTAGTTGGTTTAGGGTTAGGGTTAGGGTTATTTGGTTTAGGGTTAGGTTTAGGGTCAGGGTTAGGGTTAGGGTTAGGGTTATTTGGGCTAGGGTTAGGGTTAGGGTTAGGGTTAGGGTTAGGGTTTGGGTTATGGTTAGTTGGGTTAGAGTTATGGTTAGGGTTATTTTGGTAAAGGTTAGGCTTAGGGTTAGTGTTAGGGCTAGTTGGTTTAGGGTCAGGGTTAGGGTTATTTGGTTTAGGGTTAGGTTTAGGGTCAGGGTTAGGGTTAGGGTTAGGGTTATATGGGCTAGGGTTAGGGTTAGGGTTAGGGTTAGGGTTATGGTTAGGGTTAGGGTTAGGGTTAGGGTTAGGGTTAGGGTTAGGGTTAGGGTTATGGTTAGGTGGGTTTGGGTTATGGTTAGGGTTATTTTGGTAAAGGTTAGGGTTAGGGTTAGGGTTAGGGCTATTTGGTTTAGGGTTATGGTTAGGGTTATTTGGTTTAGGGTTAGGTTTAGGGTCAGGGTTAGGGTTAGGGTTAGGGTTATTTGGGCTAGGATTAGGGTT
>NW_028276372.1:277500-282500 GCF_052056855.1 Sturnus vulgaris
GGTTATTTTGGTAAAGGTTAGGCTTATGGTTAGTGTTAGGGCTAGTTGGTTTAGGGTTAGGGTTAGGGTTATTTGGTTTAGGGTTAGGTTTAGGGTCAGGGTTAGGGTTAGGGTTATTTGGGCTAGGGTTAGGGTTAGGGTTAGGGTTAGGGTTAGGGTTAGGGTTAGGGTTAGTTGGGTTAGGGTTATGGTTAGGGTTATTTTGGTAAAGGTTAGGCTTATGGTTAGTGTTAGGGCTAGTTGGTTTAGGGTTAGGGTTAGGGTTATTTGGTTTAGGGTTAGGTTTAGGGTCAGGGTTAGGGTTAGGGTTAGGGTTATTTGGGCTAGGGTTAGGGTTAGGGTTAGGGTTAGGGTTAGTTGGGTTAGGGTTATGGTTAGGGTTATTTTGGTAAAGGTTAGGCTTATGGTTAGTGTTAGGGCTAGTTGGTTTAGGGTTAGGGTTAGGGTTATTTGGTTTAGGGTTAGGTTTAGGGTCAGGGTTAGGGTTAGGGTTAGGGTTATTTGGGCTAGGGTTAGGGTTAGGGTTAGGGTTAGGGTTAGGGTTATGGTTAGTTGGGTTTGGGTTATGGTTAGGGCTATTTTGGTAAAGGTTAGGCTTATGGTTAGTGTTAGGGCTAGTTGGTTTAGGGTTAGGGTTAGGGTTATTTGGTTTAGGGTTAGGTTTAGGGTCAGGGTTAGGGTTAGGGTTAGGGTTATTTGGGCTAGGGTTAGGGTTAGGGTTAGGGTTAGGGTTAGGGTTAGGGTTAGGGTTAGGGTTATGGTTAGTTGGGTTTGGGTTATGGTTAGGGTTATTTTGGTAAAGGTTAGGCTTATGGTTAGTGTTAGGGCTAGTTGGTTTAGGGTTAGGGTTAGGGTTATTTGGTTTAGGGTTAGGTTTAGGGTCAGGGTTAGGGTTAGGGTTAGGGTTATTTGGTTTAGGGTTAGGGTTAAAGTTAGGGTTAGGGTTAGGGTTAGGGTTATGTTTAGTTGGGTTTGGGTAATGGTTAGGGTTATTTTGGTAAAGGTTAGGCTTATGGTTAGTGTTAGGGCTAGTTGGTTTAGGGTTATGGTTAGGGTTATTTGGTTTAGGGTTAGGTTTAGGGTCAGGGTTAGGGTTAGGGTTATTTGGGCTAGGGTTAGGGTTAGGGTTAGGGTTAGGGTTAGGGTTAGGGTTAGGGTTATGGTTAGTTGGGTTAGGGTTATGGTTAGGGTTATTTTGGTAAAGGTTAGGCTTATGGTTAGTGTTAGGGCTAGTTGGTTTAGGGTTAGGGTTAGGGTTATTTGGTTTAGGGTTAGGTTTAGGGTCAGGGTTAGGGTTAGGGTTAGGGTTATTTGGGCTAGGGTTAGGCTTAGGGTTAGGGTTAGGGTTAGTTGGGTTAGGGTTATGGTTAGGGTTATTTTGGTAAAGGTTAGGCTTATGGTTAGTGTTAGGGCTAGTTGGTTTAGGGTTAGGGTTAGGGTTATTTGGTTTAGGGTTAGGTTTAGGGTCAGGGTTAGGGTTAGGGTTAGGGTTATTTGGGCTAGGGTTAGGGTTAGGGTTAGGGTTAGGGTTAGGGTTATGGTTAGTTGGGTTTGGGTTATGGTTAGGGCTATTTTGGTAAAGGTTAGGGTTAGGGTTAGGGTTAGGGCTAGTTGGTTTAGGGTTAGGGTTAGGGTTATTTGGTTTAGGGTTAGGTTTAGGGTCAGGGTTAGGGTTAGGGTTATTTGGGCTAGGGTTAGGGTTAGGGTTAGGGTTAGGGTTAGGGTTAGGGTTATGGTTAGTTGGGTTTGGGTTATGGTTAGGGTTATTTTGGTAAAGGTTAGGCTTATGGTTAGTGTTAGGGCTAGTTGGTTTAGGGTTAGGGTTAGGGTTATTTGGTTTAGGGTTAGGTTTAGGGTCAGGGTTAGGTTTAGGGTTAGGGTTATTTGGGCTAGGGTTAGGGTTAGGGTTAGGGTTAGGGTTAGGGTTATGGTTAGTTGGGTTTGGGTTATGGTTAGGGTTATTTTGGTAAAGGTTAGGCTTATGGTTAGTGTTAGGGCTAGTTGGTTTAGGGTTAGGGTTAGGGTTATTTGGTTTAGGTTTAGGTTTAGGGTCAGGGTTAGGGTTAGGGTTAGGGTTATTTGGGCTAGGGTTAGGGTTAGGGTTAGGGTTAGGGTTAGGGTTAGGGTTAGGGTTATGGTTAGTTGGGTTAGGGTTATGGTTAGGGTTATTTTGGTAAAGGTTAGGCTTATGGTTAGTGTTAGGGCTAGTTGGTTTAGGGTTAGGGTTAGGGTTATTTGGTTTAGGGTTAGGTTTAGGGTCAGGGTTAGGGTTAGGGTTTTTTGGGCTAGGGTTAGGGTTAGGGTTAGGGTTAGGGTTATGGTTAGTTGGGTTAGGGTTATGGTTAGGGTTATTTTGGTAAAGGTTAGGCTTATGGTTAGTGTTAGGGCTAGTTGGTTTAGGGTTAGGGTTAGGGTTATTTGGTTTAGGGTTAGGTTTAGGGTCAGGGTTAGGGTTAGGGTTAGGGTTATTTGGGCTAGGGTTAGGGTTAGGGTTAGGGTTAGGGTTAGGGTTAGGGTTAGGGTTAGGGTTATGGTTAGTTGGGTTTGGGTTATGGTTAGGGTTATTTTGGTAAAGGTTAGGCTTATGGTTAGTGTAAGGGCTAGTTGGTTTAGGGTTAGGGTTAGGGTTATTTGGTTTAGGGTTAGGTTTAGGGTCAGGGTTAGGGTTAGGGTTAGGGTTATTTGGGCTAGGGTTAGGGTTAGGGTTAGGGTTAGGGTTAGGGTTAGGGTTAGGGTTATGGTTAGTTGGGTTTGGGTTATGGTTAGGGTTATTTTGGTAAAGGTTCGGCTTATGGTTAGTGTTAGGGCTAGTTGGTTTAGGGTTAGGGTTAGGGTTATTTGGTTTAGGTTTAGGTTTAGGGTCAGGGTTAGGGTTAGGGTTAGGGTTATTTGGGCTAGGGTTAGGGTTAGGGTTAGGGTTAGGGTTAGGGTTAGGGTTAGGGTTAGGGTTAGGGTTAGGGTTAGGGTTAGGGTTAGGGTTATGGTTAGTTGGGTTAGGGTTATGGTTAGGGTTATTTTGGTAAAGGTTAGGCTTATGGTTAGTGTTAGGGCTAGTTGGTTTAGGGTTAGGGTTATTTGGTTTAGGGTTAGGTTTAGGGTCAGGGTTAGGGTTAGGGTTATTTGGGCTAGGGTTAGGGTTAGGGTTAGGGTTAGGGTTATGGTTAGTTGGGTTTGGGTTATGGTTAGGGTTATTTTGGTAAAGGTTAGGCTTATGGTTAGTGTTAGGGCTAGTTGGTTTAGGGTTAGGGTTAGGGTTATTTGGTTTAGGGTTAGGTTTAGGGTCAGGGTTAGGGTTAGGGTTAGGGTTATTTGGGCTAGGGTTAGGGTTAGGGTTAGGGTTAGGGTTATGGTTAGTTGGGTTAGGGTTATGGTTAGGGTTATTTTGGTAAAGGTTAGGCTTATGGTTAGTGTTAGGGCTAGTTGGTTTAGGGTTAGGGTTAGGGTTATTTGGTTTAGGGTTAGGTTTAGGGTCAGGGTTAGGGTTAGGGTTAGGGTTATTTGGGCTAGGGTTAGGGTTAGGGTTAGGGTTAGGGTTAGGGTTATGGTTAGTTGGGTTTGGGTTATGGTTAGGGTTATTTTGGTAAAGGTTAGGCTTATGTTTAGTGTTAGGGCTAGTTGGTTTAGGGTTAGGGTTAGGGTTATTTGGTTTAGGGTTAGGTTTAGGGTTAGGGTTAGGGTTAGGGTTAGGGTTATTTGGGCTAGGATTAGGCTTAGGGTTAGGGTTAGGGTTATGGTTAGTTGGGTTAGGGTTATGGTTAGGGTTATTTTGGTAAAGGTTAGGCTTATGGTTAGTGTTAGGGCTAGTTGGTTTAGGGTTAGGGTTAGGGTTATTTGGTTTAGGGTTAGGTTTAGGGTCAGGATTAGGGTTAGGGTTAGGGTTATTTGGGCTAGGGTTAGGGTTAGGGTTAGGGTTAGGGTTAGGGTTAGGGTTATGGTTAGTTGGGTTAGGGTTATGGTTAGGGTTATTTTGGTAAAGGTTATGCTTATGGTTAGTGTTAGGGCTAGTTGGTTTAGGGTTAGGGTTTAGGGTTAGGGTTATTTGGTGTAGGGTTAGGTTTAGGGTCAGGGTTAGGGTTAGGGTTATTTGGGCTAGGGTTAGGGTTAGGGTTAGGGTTAGGGTTATGGTTAGTTGGGTTAGGGTTATGGTTAGGGTTATTTTGGTAAAGGTTAGGCTTATGGTTAGTGTTAGGGCTAGTTGGTTTAGGGTTAGGGTTAGGGTTATTTGGTTTAGGGTTAGGTTTAGGGTCAGGGTTAGGGTTAAGGTTAGGGTTATTTGGGCTAGGGTTAGGGTTAGGGTTAGGGTTAGTTGGGTTAGGGTTATGGTTAGTTGGGTTAGGGTTATGGTTAGGGTTATTTTGGTAAAGGTTAGGCTTATGGTTAGTGTTAGGGCTAGTTGGTTTAGGGTTAGGGTTAGGGTTATTTGGTTTAGGGTTAGGTTTAGGGTCAGGGTTAGGGTTAGGGTTAGGGTTATTTGGGCAAGGGTTAGGGTTAGGGTTAGGGTTAGGGTTAGGGTTAGGGTTAGGGTTAGGGTTAGGGTTATGGTTAGTTGGGTTAGGGTTATGGTTAGGGTTATTTTGGTAAAGGTTAGGCTTATGGTTAGTGTTAGGGCTAGTTGGTTTAGGGTTAGGGTTAGGGTTATTTGGTTTAGGGTTAGGTTTAGGGTCAGGGTTAGGGTTAGGGTTAGGGTTATTTGGGCTAGGGTTAGGGTTAGGGTTAGGGTTAGGGTTAGGGTTTGGGTTATGGTTAGTTGGGTTAGAGTTATGGTTAGGGTTATTTTGGTAAAGGTTAGGCTTAGGGTTAGTGTTAGGGCTAGTTGGTTTAGGGTCAGGGTTAGGGTTATTTGGTTTAGGGTTAGGTTTAGGGTCAGGGTTAGGGTTAGGGTTAGGGTTATATGGGCTAGGGTTAGGGTTAGGGTTAGGGTTAGGGTTATGGTTAGGGTTAGGGTTAGGGTTAGGGTTAGGGTTAGGGTTATGGTTAGGTGGGTTTGGGTTATGGTTAGG
>NW_028276372.1:287500-292500 GCF_052056855.1 Sturnus vulgaris
GGCTAGTTGGTTTAGGGTTAGGGTTAGGGTTATTTGGTTTAGGGTTAGGTTTAGGGTCAGGGTTAGGGTTAGGGTTAGGGTTATTTGGGCTAGGGTTAGGGTTAGGGTTAGGGTTAGGGTTAGTTGGGTTAGGGTTATGGTTAGGGTTATTTTGGTAAAGGTTAGGCTTATGGTTAGTGTTAGGGCTAGTTGGTTTAGGGTTAGGGTTAGGGTTATTTGGTTTAGGGTTAGGTTTAGGGTCAGGGTTAGGGTTAGGGTTAGGGTTATTTGGGCTAGGGTTAGGGTTAGGGTTAGGGTTAGGGTTAGGGTTAGGGTTATGGTTAGTTGGGTTTGGGTTATGGTTAGGGCTATTTTGGTAAAGGTTAGGCTTATGGTTAGTGTTAGGGCTAGTTGGTTTAGGGTTAGGGTTAGGGTTATTTGGTTTAGGGTTAGGTTTAGGGTCAGGGTTAGGGTTAGGGTTAGGGTTATTTGGGCTAGGGTTAGGGTTAGGGTTAGGGTTAGGGTTAGGGTTAGGGTTAGGGTTAGGGTTATGGTTAGTTGGGTTTGGGTTATGGTTAGGGTTATTTTGGTAAAGGTTAGGCTTATGGTTAGTGTTAGGGCTAGTTGGTTTAGGGTTAGGGTTAGGGTTATTTGGTTTAGGGTTAGGTTTAGGGTCAGGGTTAGGGTTAGGGTTAGGGTTATTTGGTTTAGGGTTAGGGTTAAAGTTAGGGTTAGGGTTAGGGTTATGTTTAGTTGGGTTTGGGTAATGGTTAGGGTTATTTTGGTAAAGGTTAGGCTTATGGTTAGTGTTAGGGCTAGTTGGTTTAGGGTTAGGGTTAGGGTTATTTGGTTTAGGGTTAGGTTTAGGGTCAGGGTTAGGGTTAGGGTTATTTGGGCGAGGGTTAGGGTTAGGGTTAGGGTTAGGGTTAGGGTTAGGGTTAGGGTTAGGGTTAGGGTTATGGTTAGTTGGGTTAGGGTTATGGTTAGGGTTATTTTGGTAAAGGTTAGGCTTATGGTTAGTGTTAGGGCTAGTTGGTTTAGGGTTAGGGTTAGGGTTATTTGGTTTAGGGTTAGGTTTAGGGTCAGGGTTAGGGTTAGGGTTAGGGTTATTTGGGCTAGGGTTAGGCTTAGGGTTAGGGTTAGGGTTAGTTGGGTTAGGGTTATGGTTAGGGTTATTTTGGTAAAGGTTAGGCTTATGGTTAGTGTTAGGGCTAGTTGGTTTAGGGTTAGGGTTAGGGTTATTTGGTTTAGGGTTAGGTTTAGGGTCAGGGTTAGGGTTAGGGTTATTTGGGCTAGGGTTAGGGTTAGGGTTAGGGTTAGGGTTAGGGTTATGGTTAGTTGGGTTTGGGTTATGGTTAGGGCTATTTTGGTAAAGGTTAGGGTTAGGGTTAGGGTTAGGGCTAGTTGGTTTAGGGTTAGGGTTAGGGTTATTTGGTTTAGGGTTAGGTTTAGGGTCAGGGTTAGGGTTAGGGTTAGGGTTATTTGGGCTAGGGTTAGGCTTAGGGTTAGGGTTAGGGTTAGTTGGGTTAGGGTTATGGTTAGGGTTATGGTTAGTTGGGTTAGGGTTATGGTTAGGGTTATTTTGGTAAAGGTTAGGCTTATGGTTAGTGTTAGGGCTAGTTGGTTTAGGGTTAGGGTTAGGGTTATTTGGTTTAGGGTTAGGTTTAGGGTCAGGGTTAGGGTTAGGGTTAGGGTTATTTGGGCTAGGGTTAGGGTTAGGGTTATGGTTAGGGTTAGGATTACGGTTAGTTGGGTTAGGGTTATGGTTAGGGTTATTTTGGTAAAGGTTAGGCTTATGGTTAGTGTTAGGGCTAGTTGGTTTAGGGTTAGGGTTAGGGTTATTTGGTTTAGGGTTAGGTTTATGGTCAGGGTTAGGGTTAGGGTTAGGGTTATTTGGGCTAGGGTTAGGGTTAGGGTTAGGGTTAGGGTTAGGGTTAGTTGGGTTTGGGTTATGGTTAGGGTTATTTTGGTAAAGGTTAGGCTTATGGTTACTGTTAGGGCTAGTTGGTTTAGGGTTACGGTTAGGGTTATTTGGTTTATGGTTAGGTTTAGGGTCAGGGTTAGGGTTAGGGTTAGGGTTAGGGTTAGGGTTAGGGTTAGGGTTAGGTTTATGGTTAGTTGTGTTTGGGTTATGGTTAGGGTTATTTTGGTAAAGGTTAGGCTTATGGTTAGTGTTAGGGCTAGTTGGTTTAGGGTTAGGGTTAGGGTTATTTGGTTTAGGGTTAGGTTTAGGGTCAGGGTTAGGGTTAGGGTTATTTGGGCAAGGGTTAGGGTTAGGGTTAGGGTTATGGTTAGTTGGGTTAGGGTTATGGTTAGGGTTATTTTGGTAAAGGTTAGGCTTATGGTTAGTGTTAGGGCTAGTTGGTTTAGGTTTAGGGTTATTTGGTTTAGGGTTAGGTTTAGGGTCAGGGTTAGGGTTAGGGTTAGGGTTATTTGGTTTAGGGTTAGGGTTAGGGTTAGGGTTAGGGTTAGGGTTAGGGTTAGGGTTACGGTTAGTTATGTTTGGGTTATGGTTAGGGTTATTTTGGTAAAGGTTAGGCTTATGGTTAGTGTTAGGGCTAGTTGGTTTAGGGTTAGGGTTAGGGTTATTTGGTTTAGGGTTAGGTTTAGGGTCAGGGGTAGGGTTAGGGTTAGGGTTATTTGGGCTAGGGTTAGGGTTAGGGTTAGGGTTAGGGTTCGGGTTATGTTTAGTTGGGTTTGGGTAATGGTTAGGGTTATTTTGGTAAAGGTTAGGCTTATGGTTAGTGTTAGGGCTAGTTGGTTTAGGGTTAGGGTTAGGGTTATTTGGTTTAGGGTTAGGTTTAGGGTCAGGGTTAGGGTTAGGGTTATTTGGGCTAGGGTTAGGGTTAGGGTTAGGGTTAGGGTTAGGGTTAGGGTTAGGGTTAGTTGGGTTAGGGTTATGGTTAGGGTTATTTTGGTAAAGGTTAGGCTTATGGTTAGTGTTAGGGCTAGTTGGTTTAGGGTTAGGGTTAGGGTTATTTGGTTTAGGGTTAGGTTTAGGGTCAGGGTTAGGGTTAGGGTTAGGGTTATTTGGGCTAGGGTTAGGGTTAGGGTTAGGGTTAGGGTTAGTTGGGTTAGGGTTATGGTTAGGGTTATTTTGGTAAAGGTTAGGCTTATGGTTAGTGTTAGGGCTAGTTGGTTTAGGGTTAGGGTTAGGGTTATTTGGTTTAGGGTTAGGTTTAGGGTCAGGGTTAGGGTTAGGGTTAGGGTTATTTGGGCTAGGGTTAGGGTTAGGGTTAGGGTTAGGGTTAGGGTTATGGTTAGTTGGGTTTGGGTTATGGTTAGGGCTATTTTGGTAAAGGTTAGGCTTATGGTTAGTGTTAGGGCTAGTTGGTTTAGGGTTAGGGTTAGGGTTATTTGGTTTAGGGTTAGGTTTAGGGTCAGGGTTAGGGTTAGGGTTAGGGTTATTTGGGCTAGGGTTAGGGTTAGGGTTAGGGTTAGGGTTAGGGTTAGGGTTAGGGTTAGGGTTATGGTTAGTTGGGTTTGGGTTATGGTTAGGGTTATTTTGGTAAAGGTTAGGCTTATGGTTAGTGTTAGGGCTAGTTGGTTTAGGGTTAGGGTTAGGGTTATTTGGTTTAGGGTTAGGTTTAGGGTCAGGGTTAGGGTTAGGGTTAGGGTTATTTGGTTTAGGGTTAGGGTTAAAGTTAGGGTTAGGGTTAGGGTTAGGGTTATGTTTAGTTGGGTTTGGGTAATGGTTAGGGTTATTTTGGTAAAGGTTAGGCTTATGGTTAGTGTTAGGGCTAGTTGGTTTAGGGTTAGGGTTAGGGTTATTTGGTTTAGGGTTAGGTTTAGGGTCAGGGTTAGGGTTAGGGTTATTTGGGCGAGGGTTAGGGTTAGGGTTAGGGTTAGGGTTAGGGTTAGGGTTAGGGTTAGGGTTATGGTTAGTTGGGTTAGGGTTATGGTTAGGGTTATTTTGGTAAAGGTTAGGCTTATGGTTAGTGTTAGGGCTAGTTGGTTTAGGGTTAGGGTTAGGGTTATTTGGTTTAGGGTTAGGTTTAGGGTCAGGGTTAGGGTTAGGGTTAGGGTTATTTGGGCTAGGGTTAGGCTTAGGGTTAGGGTTAGGGTTAGTTGGGTTAGGGTTATGGTTAGGGTTATTTTGGTAAAGGTTAGGCTTATGGTTAGTGTTAGGGCTAGTTGGTTTAGGGTTAGGGTTAGGGTTATTTGGTTTAGGGTTAGGTTTAGGGTCAGGGTTAGGGTTAGGGTTAGGGTTATTTGGGCTAGGGTTAGGGTTAGGGTTAGGGTTAGGGTTAGGGTTATGGTTAGTTGGGTTTGGGTTATGGTTAGGGCTATTTTGGTAAAGGTTAGGGTTAGGGTTAGGGTTAGGGCTAGTTGGTTTAGGGTTAGGGTTAGGGTTATTTGGTTTAGGGTTAGGTTTAGGGTCAGGGTTAGGGTTAGGGTTAGGGTTAGGGTTAGGGTTAGGGTTAGGGTTAGGGTTAGGGTTAGGGTTATGGTTAGTTGGGTTTGGGTTATGGTTAGGGTTATTTTGGTAAAGGTTAGGCTTATGGTTAGTGTTAGGGCTAGTTGGTTTAGGGTTAGGGTTAGGGTTATTTGGTTTAGGGTTAGGTTTAGGGTCAGGGTTAGGGTTAGGGTTAGGGTTATTTGGGCTAGGGTTAGGGTTAGGGTTAGGGTTAGGGTTAGGGTTAGGGTTAGGGTTAGGGTTAGGGTTAGGGTTAGGGTTATGGTTAGTTGGGTTTGGGTTATGGTTAGGGTTATTTTGGTAAAGGTTAGGCTTATGGTTAGTGTTAGGGCTAGTTGGTTTAGGGTTAGGGTTAGGGTTATTTGGTTTAGGGTTAGGTTTAGGGTCAGGGTTAGGGTTAGGGTTAGGGTTATTTGGGCTAGGGTTAGGGTTAGGGTTAGGGTTAGGGTTAGGGTTATGGTTAGTTGGGTTTGGGTTATGGTTAGGGTTATTTTGGTAAAGGTTAGGCTTATGGTTAGTGTTAGGGCTAGTTGGTTTAGGGTTAGGGTTAGGGTTATTTGGTTTAGGTTTAGGTTTAGGGTCAGGGTTAGGGTTAGGGTTAGGG
>NW_028276372.1:297500-302500 GCF_052056855.1 Sturnus vulgaris
GGTTAGGTTTAGGGTCAGGGTTAGGGTTAGGGTTATTTGGGCTAGGGTTAGGGTTATGGTTAGGGTTAAGGTTAGGGTTATGGTTAGTTGGGTTTGGGTTATGGTTAGGGTTATTTTGGTAAAGGTTAGGCTTATGGTTAGTGTTAGGGCTAGTTGGTTTAGGGTTAGGGTTAGGGTTATTTGGTTTAGGTTACGTTTAGGGTCAGGGTTAGGGTTAGGGTTAGGTTTATTTGGGCTAGGGTTAGGGTTAGGGTTAGGGTTAGGGTTAGGGTTAGGGTTAGGGTTATGGTTAGTTGGGTTTGGGTTATGGTTAGGGTTATTTTGGTAAAGGTTAGGCTTATGGTTAGTGTTAGGGCTAGTTGGTTTAGGGTTAGGGTTAGGGTTATTTGGTTTAGGGTTAGGTTTAGGGTCAGGGTTAGGGTTAGGGTTAGGGTTATTTGGGCTAGGGTTAGGGTTAGGGTTCGGGTTATGTTTATTTGGGTTTGGGTAATGGATAGGGGTATTTTGGTAAAGGTTAGGCTTATGGTTAGTGTTAGGGCTAGTTGGTTTAGGGTTAGGGTTAGGGTTATTTGGTTTAGGGTTAGGTTTAGGGTCAGGGTTAGGGTTAGGGTAATTTGGGCTAGGGTTAGGGTTAGGGTTAGGGTTAGGGTTAGGGTTAGGGTTAGGGTTAGGGTTAGTTGGGTTAGGGTTATGGTTAGGGTTATTTTGGTAAAGGTTAGGCTTATGGTTAGTGTTAGGGCTAGTTGGTTTAGGGTTAGGGTTAGGGTTATTTGGTTTAGGGTTAGGTTTAGGGTCAGGGTTAGGGTTAGGGTTAGGGTTATTTGGGCTAGGGTTAGGGTTAGGGTTAGGGTTAGGGTTAGTTGGGTTAGGGTTATGGTTAGGGTTATTTTGGTAAAGGTTAGGCTTATGGTTAGTGTTAGGGCTAGTTGGTTTAGGGTTAGGGTTAGGGTTATTTGGTTTAGGGTTAGGTTTAGGGTCAGGGTTAGGGTTAGGGTTAGGGTTATTTGGGCTAGGGTTAGGGTTAGGGTTAGGGTTAGGGTTAGGGTTAGGGTTAGGGTTATGGTTAGTTGGGTTTGGGTTATGGTTAGGGCTATTTTGGTAAAGGTTAGGCTTATGGTTAGTGTTAGGGCTAGTTGGTTTAGGGTTAGGGTTAGGGTTATTTGGTTTAGGGTTAGGTTTAGGGTCAGGGTTAGGGTTAGGGTTAGGGTTATTTGGGCTAGGGTTAGGGTTAGGGTTAGGGTTAGGGTTAGGGTTAGGGTTAGGTTTAGGGTTATGGTTAGTTGGGTTTGGGTTATGGTTAGGGTTATTTTGGTAAAGGTTAGGCTTATGGTTAGTGTTAGGGCTAGTTGGTTTAGGGTTAGGGTTAGGGTTATTTGGTTTAGGGTTAGGTTTAGGGTCAGGGTTAGGGTTAGGGTTAGGGTTATTTGGTTTAGGGTTAGGGTTAAAGTTAGGGTTAGGGTTAGGGTTAGGGTTATGTTTAGTTGGGTTTGGGTAATGGTTAGGGTTATTTTGGTAAAGGTTAGGCTTATGGTTAGTGTTAGGGCTAGTTGGTTTAGGGTTAGGGTTAGGGTTATTTGGTTTAGGGTTAGGTTTAGGGTCAGGGTTAGGGTTAGGGTTATTTGGGCGAGGGTTAGGGTTAGGGTTAGGGTTAGGGTTAGGGTTAGGGTTAGGGTTAGGGTTAGGGTTATGGTTAGTTGGGTTAGGGTTATGGTTAGGGTTATTTTGGTAAAGGTTAGGCTTATGGTTAGTGTTAGGGCTAGTTGGTTTAGGGTTAGGGTTAGGGTTATTTGGTTTAGGGTTAGGTTTAGGGTCAGGGTTAGGGTTAGGGTTAGGGTTATTTGGGCTAGGGTTAGGCTTAGGGTTAGGGTTAGGGTTAGTTGGGTTAGGGTTATGGTTAGGGTTATTTTGGTAAAGGTTAGGCTTATGGTTAGTGTTAGGGCTAGTTGGTTTAGGGTTAGGGTTAGGGTTATTTGGTTTAGGGTTAGGTTTAGGGTCAGGGTTAGGGTTAGGGTTAGGGTTATTTGGGCTAGGGTTAGGGTTAGGGTTAGGGTTAGGGTTAGGGTTATGGTTAGTTGGGTTTGGGTTATGGTTAGGGCTATTTTGGTAAAGGTTAGGGTTAGGGTTAGGGTTAGGGCTAGTTGGTTTAGGGTTAGGGTTAGGGTTATTTGGTTTAGGGTTAGGTTTAGGGTCAGGGTTAGGGTTAGGGTTAGGGTTATTTGGGCTAGGGTTAGGCTTAGGGTTAGGGTTAGGGTTAGTTGGGTTAGGGTTATGGTTAGGGTTATGGTTAGTTGGGTTAGGGTTATGGTTAGGGTTATTTTGGTAAAGGTTAGGCTTATGGTTAGTGTTAGGGCTAGTTGGTTTAGGGTTAGGGTTAGGGTTATTTGGTTTAGGGTTAGGTTTAGGGTCAGGGTTAGGGTTAGGGTTAGGGTTATTTGGGCTAGGGTTAGGGTTAGGGTTATGGTTAGGGTTAGGATTACGGTTAGTTGGGTTAGGGTTATGGTTAGGGTTATTTTGGTAAAGGTTAGGCTTATGGTTAGTGTTAGGGCTAGTTGGTTTAGGGTTAGGGTTAGGGTTATTTGGTTTAGGGTTAGGTTTATGGTCAGGGTTAGGGTTAGGGTTAGGGTTATTTGGGCTAGGGTTAGGGTTAGGGTTAGGGTTAGGGTTAGGGTTAGTTGGGTTTGGGTTATGGTTAGGGTTATTTTGGTAAAGGTTAGGCTTATGGTTACTGTTAGGGCTAGTTGGTTTAGGGTTACGGTTAGGGTTATTTGGTTTATGGTTAGGTTTAGGGTCAGGGTTAGGGTTAGGGTTAGGGTTAGGGTTAGGGTTAGGGTTAGGGTTAGGTTTATGGTTAGTTGTGTTTGGGTTATGGTTAGGGTTATTTTGGTAAAGGTTAGGCTTATGGTTAGTGTTAGGGCTAGTTGGTTTAGGGTTAGGGTTAGGGTTATTTGGTTTAGGGTTAGGTTTAGGGTCAGGGTTAGGGTTAGGGTTATTTGGGCAAGGGTTAGGGTTAGGGTTAGGGTTATGGTTAGTTGGGTTAGGGTTATGGTTAGGGTTATTTTGGTAAAGGTTAGGCTTATGGTTAGTGTTAGGGCTAGTTGGTTTAGGTTTAGGGTTATTTGGTTTAGGGTTAGGTTTAGGGTCAGGGTTAGGGTTAGGGTTAGGGTTATTTGGTTTAGGGTTAGGGTTAGGGTTAGGGTTAGGGTTAGGGTTAGGGTTAGGGTTACGGTTAGTTATGTTTGGGTTATGGTTAGGGTTATTTTGGTAAAGGTTAGGCTTATGGTTAGTGTTAGGGCTAGTTGGTTTAGGGTTAGGGTTAGGGTTATTTGGTTTAGGGTTAGGTTTAGGGTCAGGGGTAGGGTTAGGGTTAGGGTTATTTGGGCTAGGGTTAGGGTTAGGGTTAGGGTTAGGGTTCGGGTTATGTTTAGTTGGGTTTGGGTAATGGTTAGGGTTATTTTGGTAAAGGTTAGGCTTATGGTTAGTGTTAGGGCTAGTTGGTTTAGGGTTAGGGTTAGGGTTATTTGGTTTAGGGTTAGGTTTAGGGTCAGGGTTAGGGTTAGGGTTATTTGGGCTAGGGTTAGGGTTAGGGTTAGGGTTAGGGTTAGGGTTAGGGTTAGGGTTAGTTGGGTTAGGGTTATGGTTAGGGTTATTTTGGTAAAGGTTAGGCTTATGGTTAGTGTTAGGGCTAGTTGGTTTAGGGTTAGGGTTAGGGTTATTTGGTTTAGGGTTAGGTTTAGGGTCAGGGTTAGGGTTAGGGTTAGGGTTATTTGGGCTAGGGTTAGGGTTAGGGTTAGGGTTAGGGTTAGTTGGGTTAGGGTTATGGTTAGGGTTATTTTGGTAAAGGTTAGGCTTATGGTTAGTGTTAGGGCTAGTTGGTTTAGGGTTAGGGTTAGGGTTATTTGGTTTAGGGTTAGGTTTAGGGTCAGGGTTAGGGTTAGGGTTAGGGTTATTTGGGCTAGGGTTAGGGTTAGGGTTAGGGTTAGGGTTAGGGTTATGGTTAGTTGGGTTTGGGTTATGGTTAGGGCTATTTTGGTAAAGGTTAGGCTTATGGTTAGTGTTAGGGCTAGTTGGTTTAGGGTTAGGGTTAGGGTTATTTGGTTTAGGGTTAGGTTTAGGGTCAGGGTTAGGGTTAGGGTTAGGGTTATTTGGGCTAGGGTTAGGGTTAGGGTTAGGGTTAGGGTTAGGGTTAGGGTTAGGGTTAGGGTTATGGTTAGTTGGGTTTGGGTTATGGTTAGGGTTATTTTGGTAAAGGTTAGGCTTATGGTTAGTGTTAGGGCTAGTTGGTTTAGGGTTAGGGTTAGGGTTATTTGGTTTAGGGTTAGGTTTAGGGTCAGGGTTAGGGTTAGGGTTAGGGTTATTTGGTTTAGGGTTAGGGTTAAAGTTAGGGTTAGGGTTAGGGTTAGGGTTATGTTTAGTTGGGTTTGGGTAATGGTTAGGGTTATTTTGGTAAAGGTTAGGCTTATGGTTAGTGTTAGGGCTAGTTGGTTTAGGGTTAGGGTTAGGGTTATTTGGTTTAGGGTTAGGTTTAGGGTCAGGGTTAGGGTTAGGGTTATTTGGGCGAGGGTTAGGGTTAGGGTTAGGGTTAGGGTTAGGGTTAGGGTTAGGGTTAGGGTTATGGTTAGTTGGGTTAGGGTTATGGTTAGGGTTATTTTGGTAAAGGTTAGGCTTATGGTTAGTGTTAGGGCTAGTTGGTTTAGGGTTAGGGTTAGGGTTATTTGGTTTAGGGTTAGGTTTAGGGTCAGGGTTAGGGTTAGGGTTAGGGTTATTTGGGCTAGGGTTAGGCTTAGGGTTAGGGTTAGGGTTAGTTGGGTTAGGGTTATGGTTAGGGTTATTTTGGTAAAGGTTAGGCTTATGGTTAGTGTTAGGGCTAGTTGGTTTAGGGTTAGGGTTAGGGTTATTTGGTTTAGGGTTAGGTTTAGGGTCAGGGTTAGGGTTAGGGTTAGGGTTATTTGGGCTAGGGTTAGGGTTAGGGTTAGGGTTAGGGTTAGGGTTATGGTTAGTTG
>NW_028276372.1:315000-322500 GCF_052056855.1 Sturnus vulgaris
TTAGGCTTATGGTTAGTGTTAGGGCTAGTTGGTTTAGGGTTAGGGTTAGGGTTATTTGGTTTAGGGTTAGGTTTAGGGTCAGGGTTAGGGTTAGGGTTAGGGTTATTTGGGCTAGGGTTAGGGTTAGGGTTAGGGTTATGTTTATTTGGGTTTGGGTAATGGATAGGGGTATTTTGGTAAAGGTTAGGCTTATGGTTAGTGTTAGGGCTAGTTGGTTTAGGGTTAGGGTTAGGGTTATTTGGTTTAGGGTTAGGTTTAGGGTCAGGGTTAGGGTTAGGGTTAGGGTAATTTGGGCTAGGGTTAGGGTTAGGGTTAGGGTTAGGGTTAGGGTTAGGGTTAGGGTTATGGTTAGTTGGGTTTGGGTTATGGTTAGGGTTATTTTGGTAAAGGTTAGTCTTATGGTTAGTGTTAGGGCTAGTTGGTTTAGGGTTAGGGTTAGGGTTATTTGGTTTAGGGTTAGGTTTAGGGTCAGGGTTAGGGTTAGGGTTAGGGTTATTTGGGCTAGGGTTAGGGTTAGGGTTAGGGTTAGGGTTAGGGTTAGTTGGGTTTGGGTTATGGTTAGGGTTATTTTGGTAAAGGTTAGGCTTATGGTTACTGTTAGGGCTAGTTGGTTTAGGGTTAGGGTTAGGGTTATTTGGTTTATGGTTAGGTTTAGGGTCAGGGTTAGGGTTAGGGTTAGGGTTAGGGTTAGGGTTAGGGTTAGGGTTAGGTTTATGGTTAGTTGTGTTTGGGTTATGGTTAGGGTTATTTTGGTAAAGGTTAGGCTTATGGTTAGTGTTAGGGCTAGTTGGTTTAGGGTTAGGGTTAGGGTTATTTGGTTTAGGGTTAGGTTTAGGGTCAGGGTTAGGGTTAGGGTTATTTGGGCAAGGGTTAGGGTTAGGGTTAGGGTTATGGTTAGTTGGGTTAGGGTTATGGTTAGGGTTATTTTGGTAAAGGTTAGGCTTATGGTTAGTGTTAGGGCTAGTTGGTTTAGGGTTAGGGTTATTTGGTTTAGGGTTAGGTTTAGGGTCAGGGTTAGGGTTAGGGTTAGGGTTAGGGTTATTTGGTTTAGGGTTAGGGTTAGGGTTAGGGTTAGGGTTAGGGTTAGGGTTAGGGTTACGGTTAGTTATGTTTGGGTTATGGTTAGGGTTATTTTGGTAAAGGTTAGGCTTATGGTTAGTGTTAGGGCTAGTTGGTTTAGGGTTAGGGTTAGGGTTATTTGGTTTAGGGTTAGGTTTAGGGTCAGGGGTAGGGTTAGGGTTAGGCTTATTTGGGCTAGGGTTAGGGTTAGGGTTAGGGTTAGGGTTCGGGTTATGTTTAGTTGGGTTTGGGTAATGGATAGGGTTATTTTGGTAAAGGTTAGGCTTATGGTTAGTGTTAGGGCTAGTTGGTTTAGGGTTAGGGTTAGGGTTATTTGGTTTAGGGTTAGGTTTAGGGTCAGGGTTAGGGTTAGGGTTAGGGTTATTTGGGCTAGGGTTAGGGTTAGGGTTAGGGTTAGGGTTATGGTTAGTTGGGTTTGGGTTATGGTTAGGGTTATTTTGGTAAAGGTTAGGCTTATGGTTAGTGTTAGGGCTAGTTGGTTTAGGGTTAGGGTTAGGGTTATTTGGTTTAGGGTTAGGTTTAGGGTCAGGGTTAGGGTTAGTGTTATTTGGGCTAGGGTTAGGGTTAGGGTTAGTGTTAGGGTTATGGTTAGTTGGGTTAGGGTTATGGTTAGGGTTATTTTGGTAAAGGTTAGGCTTATGGTTAGTGTTAGGGCTAGTTGGTTTAGGGTTAGGGTTAGGGTTATTAGGTTTAGGGTTAGGTTTAGGGTCAGGGTTAGGGTTAGGGTTATTTGGGCTAGGGTTAGGGTTAGGGTTAGGGTTCGTGTTATGGTTAGTTGGGTTAGGGTTATGGTTAGGGTTATTTTGGTAAAGGTTAGGCTTATGGTTAGTGTTAGGGCTAGTTGGTTTAGGGTTAGGGTTATTTGGTTTAGGGTTAGGTTTAGGGTCAGGGTTAGGGTTAGGGTTAGGGTTATTTGGGCTAGGGTTAGGGTTAGGGTTAGGGTTAGGGTTAGGGTTAGGGTTCGGGTTATGGTTAGTTGGGTTTGGGTTATGGTTAGGGTTATTTTGGTAAAGGTTAGGCTTATGGTTAGTGTTAGGGCTAGTTGGTTTAGGGTTAGGGTTAGGGTTATTTGGTTTAGGGTTAGGTTTAGCGTCAGGGTTAGGGTTAGGGTTAGGGTTATTTGGGCTAGGGTTAGGGTTAGGGTTAGGGTTAGGGTTATGGTTAGTTGGGTTAGGGTTATGGTTAGGGTTATTTTGGTAAAGGTTAGGCTTATGGTTAGTGTTAGGGCTAGTTGGTTTAGGGTTAGGGTTATTTGGTTTAGGGTTAGGTTTAGGGTCAGGGTTAGGGTTAGGGTTATTTGGGCTAGGGTTAGGGTTAGGGTTAGGGTTAGGGTTAGGGTTAGGGTTAGGGTTAGGGTTATGGTTAGTTGGGTTTGGGTTATGGTTAGGGTTATTTTGGTAAAGGTTAGGCTTATGGTTAGTGTTAGGGCTAGTTGGTTTAGGGTTAGGGTTAGGGTTATTTGGGCTAGGATTAGGGTTAGGGTTAGGGTTAGGTTTAGGGTTAGGGTTAGGGTTAGTTGGGTTAGGGTTAGGGTTAGGGTTAGGGTTATTTTGGTAAAGGGTTAGGGTTAGGGTTAGGGTTAGGGTTAGGGTTAGGGTTAGGGTTAGTTGGGTCAGGGTTAGGGTTAGGGTTAGGGTTATTTTGGTAAAGGTTAGGCTTATGGTTAGTGTTAGGGCTAGTTGGTTTAGGGTTAGGGTTAGGGTTATTTGGTTTAGGGTTAGGTTTAGGGTCAGGGTTAGGGTTAGGGTTAGGGTTATTTGGGCTAGGGTTAGGGTTAGGGTTAGGGTTAGGGTTATTTGGGCTAGGGTTAGGGTTATGGTTAGTTGGGTTTGGGTTATGGTTAGGGTTATTTTGGTAAAGGTTAGGCTTATGGTTAGTGTTAGGGCTAGTTGGTTTAGGGTTAGGGTTAGGGTTAGGGTTATGTGGTTTCGGGTTAGGTTTAGGGTCAGGTTTAGGGTTAGGGTTATTTGGGCTAGGGTTAGGGTTAGGGTTAGGGTTAGGCTTAGGGTTAGGGTTAGGGTTATGGTTAGTTGGGTTTGGGTAATGGTTAGGGTTATTTTGGTAAAGGTTAGGCTTATGGTTAGTGTTAGGGCTAGTTGGTTTAGGGTTAGGGTTAGGGTTATTTGGTTTAGGGTTAGGTTTAGGGTCAGGGTTAGGGTTAGGGATAGGATTATTTGGGCTAGGGTTAGGGTTAGGGTTAGGGTTAGGGTTAGGGTTAGGGTTAGGGTTAGGGTTAGGGTTAGGGTTAGGGTTATGTTTAGTTGGGTTTGGGTTATGGTTAGGGTTATCTTGGTAAAGGTTAGGCTTATGGTTAGTGTTAGGGCTAGTTGGTTTAGGGTTAGGGTTAGGGTTATTTGGTTTAGGGTTAGGTTTAGGGTCAGGGTTAGGGTTAGGGTTAGGGTTATTTGGGCTAGGGTTAGGGTTAGGGTTAGGGTTATGGTTAGTTGGGTTATGGTTATGGTTAGGGTTATTTTGGTAAAGGTTAGGCTTATGGTTAGTGTTTGGGCTAGTTGGTTTAGGGTTAGGGTTAGGGTTATTTGGTTTAGGGTTAGGTTTAGGGTCAGGGTTAGGGTTAGGGTTATTTGGGCTAGGGTTAGGGTTAGGGTTAGGGTTAGGGTTATGGTTAGTTGGGTTTGGGTTATGGTTAGGGTTATTTTGGTAAAGGTTAGGCTTAGGGTTAGTGTTAGGGCTAGTTGGTTTAGGGTTAGGGTTAGGGTTATTTGGTTTAGGATTAGGTTTAGGGTCAGGGTTAGGGTTAGGGTTAGGGTTATTTGGGCTAGGGTTAGGGTTAGGGTTAGGGTTAGGGTTAGGGTTAGGGTTCGGGTTATGGTTAGTTGGGTTTGGGTTATGGTTAGGGTTATTTTGGTAAAGGTTAGGCTTATGGTTAGTGTTAGGGCTAGTTGGTTTAGGGTTAGGGTTAGGGTTATTTGGTTTAGGGTTAGGTTTAGGGTCAGGGTTAGGGTTAGGGTTATTTGGGCTAGGGTTAGGGTTATGGTTAGGGTTAAGGTTAGGGTTATGGTTAGTTGGGTTTGGGTTATGGTTAGGGTTATTTTGGTAAAGGTTAGGCTTATGGTTAGTGTTAGGGCTAGTTGGTTTAGGGTTAGGGTTAGGGTTATTTGGTTTAGGTTACGTTTAGGGTCAGGGTTAGGGTTAGGGTTAGGTTTATTTGGGCTAGGGTTAGGGTTAGGGTTAGGGTTAGGGTTAGGGTTAGGGTTATGGTTAGTTGGGTTTGGGTTATGGTTAGGGTTATTTTGGTAAAGGTTAGGCTTATGGTTAGTGTTAGGGCTAGTTGGTTTAGGGTTAGGGTTAGGGTTATTTGGTTTAGGGTTAGGTTTAGGGTCAGGGTTAGGGTTAGGGTTAGGGTTATTTGGGCTAGGGTTAGGGTTAGGGTTAGGGTTATGTTTATTTGGGTTTGGGTAATGGATAGGGGTATTTTGGTAAAGGTTAGGCTTATGGTTAGTGTTAGGGCTAGTTGGTTTAGGGTTAGGGTTAGGGTTATTTGGTTTAGGGTTAGGTTTAGGGTCAGGGTTAGGGTTAGGGTTAGGGTAATTTGGGCTAGGGTTAGGGTTAGGGTTAGGGTTAGGGTTAGGGTTAGGGTTAGGGTTAGGGTTATGGTTAGTTGGGTTTGGGTTATGGTTAGGGTTATTTTGGTAAAGGTTAGGCTTATGGTTAGTGTTAGGGCTAGTTGGTTTAGGGTTAGGGTTAGGGTTATTTGGTTTAGGGTTAGGTTTAGGGTCTGGGTTAGGGTTAGGGTTAGGGTTATTTGGGCTAGGGTTAGGGTTAGGGTTATGGTTAGGGTTAGGATTACGGTTAGTTGGGTTAGGGTTATGGTTAGGGTTATTTTGGTAAAGGTTAGGCTTATGGTTAGTGTTAGGGCTAGTTGGTTTAGGGTTAGGGTTAGGGTTATTTGGTTTAGGGTTAGGTTTATGGTCAGGGTTAGGGTTAGGGTTAGGGTTATTTGGGCTAGGGTTAGGGTTAGGGTTAGGGTTAGGGTTAGGGTTAGTTGGGTTTGGGTTATGGTTAGGGTTATTTTGGTAAAGGTTAGGCTTATGGTTACTGTTAGGGCTAGTTGGTTTAGGGTTAGGGTTAGGGTTATTTGGTTTATGGTTAGGTTTAGGGTCAGGGTTAGGGTTAGGGTTAGGGTTAGGGTTAGGGTTAGGGTTAGGGTTAGGTTTATGGTTAGTTGTGTTTGGGTTATGGTTAGGGTTATTTTGGTAAAGGTTAGGCTTATGGTTAGTGTTAGGGCTAGTTGGTTTAGGGTTAGGGTTAGGGTTATTTGGTTTAGGGTTAGGTTTAGGGTCAGGGTTAGGGTTAGGGTTATTTGGGCAAGGGTTAGGGTTAGGGTTAGGGTTAGGGTTATGGTTAGTTGGGTTAGGGTTATGGTTAGGGTTATTTTGGTAAAGGTTAGGCTTATGGTTAGTGTTAGGGCTAGTTGGTTTAGGTTTAGGGTTATTTGGTTTAGGGTTAGGTTTAGGGTCAGGGTTAGGGTTAGGGTTAGGGTTAGGGTTATTTGGTTTAGGGTTAGGGTTAGGTTTAGGGTTAGGGTTAGGGTTAGGGTTAGGGTTAGGGTTACGGTTAGTTATGTTTGGGTTATGGTTAGGGTTATTTTGGTAAAGGTTAGGCTTATGGTTAGTGTTAGGGCTAGTTGGTTTAGGGTTAGGGTTAGGGTTATTTGGTTTAGGGTTAGGTTTAGGGTCAGGGGTAGGGTTAGGGTTAGGGTTATTTGGGCTAGGGTTAGGGTTAGGGTTAGGGTTAGGGTTCGGGTTATGTTTAGTTGGGTTTGGGTAATGGATAGGGTTATTTTGGTAAAGGTTAGGCTTATGGTTAGTGTTAGGGCTAGTTGGTTTAGGGTTAGGGTTAGGGTTATTTGGTTTAGGGTTAGGTTTAGGGTCAGGGTTAGGGTTAGGGTTAGGGTTATTTGGGCTAGGGTTAGGGTTAGGGTTAGGGTTAGGGTTATGGTTAGTTGGGTTTGGGTTATGGTTAGGGTTATTTTGGTAAAGGTTAGGCTTATGGTTAGTGTTAGGGCTAGTTGGTTTAGGGTTAGGGTTAGGGTTATTTGGTTTAGGGTTAGGTTTAGGGTCAGGGTTAGGGTTAGGGTTATTTGGGCTAGGGTTAGGGTTAGGGTTAGGGTTAGTGTTAGGGTTATGGTTAGTTGGGTTAGGGTTATGGTTAGGGTTATTTTGGTAAAGGTTAGGCTTATGGTTAGTGTTAGGGCTAGTTGGTTTAGGGTTAGGGTTAGGGTTATTAGGTTTAGGGTTAGGTTTAGGGTCAGGGTTAGGGTTAGGGTTATTTGGGCTAGGGTTAGGGTTAGGGTTAGGGTTAGGGTTAGGGTTAGGGTTAGGGTTATGTTTAGTTGGGTTAGGGTTATGGTTAGGGTTATTTTGGTAAAGGTTAGGCTTATGGTTAGTGTTAGGGCTAGTTGGTTTAGGGTTAGGGTTAGGGTTATTTGGTTTAGGGTTAGGTTTAGGGTCAGGGTTAGGGTTAGGGTTAGGGTTATTTGGGCTAGGGTTAGGGTTAGGGTTAGGGTTCGTGTTATGGTTAGTTGGGTTAGGGTTATGGTTAGGGTTATTTTGGTAAAGGTTAGGCTTATGGTTAGTGTTAGGGCTAGTTGGTTTAGGGTTAGGGTTATTTGGTTTAGGGTTAGGTTTAGGGTCAGGGTTAGGGTTAGGGTTAGGGTTATTTGGGCTAGGGTTAGGGTTAGGGTTAGGGTTAGGGTTAGGGTTAGGGTTAGGGTTAGGGTTCGGGTTATGGTTAGTTGGGTTTGGGTTATGGTTAGGGTTATTTTGGTAAAGGTTAGGCTTATGGTTAGTGTTAGGGCTAGTTGGTTTAGGGTTAGGGTTAGGGTTATTTGGTTTAGGGTTAGGTTTAGGGTCAGGGTTAGGGTTAGGGTTAGGGTTATTTGGGCTAGGGTTAGGGTTAGGGTTAGGGTTAGTGTTATGGTTAGTTGGGTTTGGGTTATGGTTAGGGTTATTTTGGTAAAGGTTAGGGTTAGGGTTAGGGTTAGGGTTAGGGTTAGGGTTAGGGTTAGGGTTATTTGGTTTAGGTTTAAGTTTAGGGTCAGGGTTAGGGTTAGGGTTAGGGTTATTTGGGCTAGGGTTAGGGTTAGGGTTAGGGTTAGGGTTAGGGTTAGGGTTAGGGTTAGTTGGGTTAGGGTTATGGTTAGGGTTATTTTGGTAAAGGTTAGGCTTATGGTTAGTGTTAGGGCCAGTTGGTTTAGGGTTAGGGTTAGGGTTATTTGGTTTAGGGTTAGGTTTAGGGTCAGGGTTACGGTCAGGGTTATTTGGGCTAGGGTTAGGGTTAGGGTTAGGGTTAGGGTTAGGGTTATGGTTAGTTGGGTTAGGGTTATGGTTAGGGTTATTTTGGTAAAGGTTAGGCTTATGGTTAGTGTTAGGGCTAGTTGGTTTAGGGTTAGGGTTAGGG
>NW_028276372.1:325000-327500 GCF_052056855.1 Sturnus vulgaris
GGGTTAGGGTTAGGGTTAGGGTTAGGGTTAGGGTTAGGGTTAGGGTTAGGGTTAGGGTTAGGGTTAGGGTTAGGGTTATGTTTAGTTGGGTTTGGGTTATGGTTAGGGTTATCTTGGTAAAGGTTAGGCTTATGGTTAGTGTTAGGGCTAGTTGGTTTAGGGTTAGGGTTAGGGTTATTTGGTTTAGGGTTAGGTTTAGGGTCAGGGTTAGGGTTAGGGTTAGGGTTATTTGGGCTAGGGTTAGGGTTAGGGTTAGGGTTATGGTTAGTTGGGTTATGGTTATGGTTAGGGTTATTTTGGTAAAGGTTAGGCTTATGGTTAGTGTTTGGGCTAGTTGGTTTAGGGTTAGGGTTAGGGTTATTTGGTTTAGGGTTAGGTTTAGGGTCAGGGTTAGGGTTAGGGTTATTTGGGCTAGGGTTAGGGTTAGGGTTAGGGTTAGGGTTATGGTTAGTTGGGTTTGGGTTATGGTTAGGGTTATTTTGGTAAAGGTTAGGCTTAGGGTTAGGGTTAGGGTTATTTGGTTTAGGATTAGGTTTAGGGTCAGGGTTAGGGTTAGGGTTAGGGTTATTTGGGCTAGGGTTAGGGTTAGGGTTAGGGTTAGGGTTAGGGTTAGGGTTAGGGTTATGGTTAGTTGGGTTTGGGTTATGGTTAGGGTTATTTTGGTAAAGGTTAGGCTTATGGTTAGTGTTAGGGCTAGTTGGTTTAGGGTTAGGGTTAGGGTTATTTGGTTTAGGGTTAGGTTTAGGGTCAGGGTTAGGGTTAGGGTTATTTGGGCTAGGGTTAGGGTTATGGTTAGGGTTAAGGTTAGGGTTATGGTTAGTTGGGTTTGGGTTATGGTTAGGGTTATTTTGGTAAAGGTTAGGCTTATGGTTAGTGTTAGGGCTAGTTGGTTTAGGGTTAGGGTTAGGGTTATTTGGTTTAGGTTACGTTTAGGGTCAGGGTTAGGGTTAGGGTTAGGTTTATTTGGGCTAGGGTTAGGGTTAGGGTTAGGGTTAGGGTTAGGGTTAGGGTTAGGGTTAGGGTTAGGGTTAGGGTTAGGGTTATGGTTAGTTGGGTTTGGGTTATGGTTAGGGTTATTTTGGTAAAGGTTAGGCTTATGGTTAGTGTTAGGGCTAGTTGGTTTAGGGTTAGGGTTAGGGTTATTTGGTTTAGGGTTAGGTTTAGGGTCAGGGTTAGGGTTAGGGTTAGGGTTATTTGGGCTAGGGTTAGGGTTAGGGTTAGGGTTATGTTTATTTGGGTTTGGGTAATGGATAGGGGTATTTTGGTAAAGGTTAGGCTTATGGTTAGTGTTAGGGCTAGTTGGTTTAGGGTTAGGGTTAGGGTTATTTGGTTTAGGGTTAGGTTTAGGGTCAGGGTTAGGGTTAGGGTTAGGGTAATTTGGGCTAGGGTTAGGGTTAGGGTTAGGGTTAGGGTTAGGGTTAGGGTTAGGGTTATGGTTAGTTGGGTTTGGGTTATGGTTAGGGTTATTTTGGTAAAGGTTAGGCTTATGGTTAGTGTTAGGGCTAGTTGGTTTAGGGTTAGGGTTAGGGTTATTTGGTTTAGGGTTAGGTTTAGGGTCAGGGTTAGGGTTTGGGTTAGGGTTATTTGGGCTAGGGTTAGGGTTAGGGTTATGGTTAGGGTTAGGATTACGGTTAGTTGGGTTAGGGTTATGGTTAGGGTTATTTTGGTAAAGGTTAGGCTTATGGTTAGTGTTAGGGCTAGTTGGTTTAGGGTTAGGGTTAGGGTTATTTGGTTTAGGGTTAGGTTTAGGGTCAGGGTTAGGGTTAGGGTTAGGGTTATTTGGGCTAGGGTTAGGGTTAGGGTTAGGGTTAGGGTTAGTTGGGTTTGGGTTATGGTTAGGGTTATTTTGGTAAAGGTTAGGCTTATGGTTACTGTTAGGGCTAGTTGGTTTAGGGTTAGGGTTAGGGTTATTTGGTTTATGGTTAGGTTTAGGGTCAGGGTTAGGGTTAGGGTTAGGGTTAGGGTTAGGGTTAGGGTTAGGGTTAGGTTTATGGTTAGTTGTGTTTGGGTTATGGTTAGGGTTATTTTGGTAAAGGTTAGGCTTATGGTTAGTGTTAGGGCTAGTTGGTTTAGGGTTAGGGTTAGGGTTATTTGGTTTAGGGTTAGGTTTAGGGTCAGGGTTAGGGTTAGGGTTATTTGGGCAAGGGTTAGGGTTAGGGTTAGGGTTATGGTTAGTTGGGTTAGGGTTATGGTTAGGGTTATTTTGGTAAAGGTTAGGCTTATGGTTAGTGTTAGGGCTAGTTGGTTTAGGGTTAGGGTTATTTGGTTTAGGGTTAGGTTTAGGGTCAGGGTTAGGGTTAGGGTTAGGGTTAGGGTTATTTGGTTTAGGGTTAGGGTTAGGGTTAGGGTTAGGGTTAGGGTTAGGGTTAGGGTTACGGTTAGTTATGTTTGGGTTATGGTTAGGGTTATTTTGGTAAAGGTTAGGCTTATGGTTAGTGTTAGGGCTAGTTGGTTTAGGGTTAGGGTTAGGGTTATTTGGTTTAGGGTTAGGTTTAGGGTC
>NW_028276373.1:0-25000 GCF_052056855.1 Sturnus vulgaris
TTGGAACTCTCTCCCTTCTCTGGCTGTCCCTGACAGGGCGGCAGTGCCGGGCTGAGTTGGGCGGCAGTGCTGCCGCCGTGTGGACACAGGCGGGTACTGCACCGTGCCCCTCTCAGGATGGCGGAAGGGCCCGCGGGCCGGGACCCAGCCCTGCGGCAGCGCTCAAGATGGCGGCCTCTCTAGGACCCCGGCGGATAGGCGTTTACATAAAACGCCTGTCCGCGCTCGCCGGCGCCCTCACGCCCGCGGCACCGCGGACCGCGCGGCCGTTGTCGGCACGCTCTGACACGTCCGGGAAAATTGTCGGCGAGCGGATCGGCGTCGGCGATGTAATCAGGCATCTTATGCCTACACACCGGGGTCCTGATTTTTTCCCCGCCCTTTCTGCCGCCATTTTTGGCAGGTCAGCCGGGGTGCCGCCCGAGGCGCCATTTTGAGAGTCCCGACACGCTCAAGATGGCGGCCTCTCTAGGACCCCGGCGGATAGGCGTTTACATAAAACGCCTGTCCGCGCCCGCCGGCGCCCTCACGCCCGCGGCACCGCGGACCGCGCGGCCGTTGTCGGCACGCTCTGAAACGTCCGGGAAAATTGGCGGCGAGCGGATCGGCGTCGGCGATGTAATCAGGCATCTTATGCCTACACACCGGGGTCCTGATTTTTTCCCGCCCTTTCTGCCGCCATTTTTGGCAGGTCAGCCGGGGTGCCGCCCGAGGCGCCATTTTGAGAGTCCCGACACGCTCAAGATGGCGGCCTCTCTAGGACCCCGGCGGATAGGCGTTTACATAAAACGCCTGCCCGCGTTCGCCGGCATAAAAATAAATATGCATAAATATAAACATAGACATAAACATGCACAACGTTAACCTGCATAGATAGAACATAAACATAAACATAAACATAAACATAAACATAAACATAAACATAAACATAAACATAAACATAAACATAAACATAAACATGCAAAACAATAATAATAAATATAAATAGAAATAGAAATAGAAATACAAACATTAATAAAATCAGTGAGAAAGGGGGTAAAATCAGTGAGAAATGGGGGGGAAAAACATGAAAAATGATGGAAAAATCAGAGAGAAATGGGGGAAAAATCGGTGAGGAATGGGGAAAAAGAGATCAACGAAAAATTGGAAAAATCAGTCAGAAGTGGGGGATAAAAATCAGTGAGAAATGGGGGAAAAGTCGGTGAGAAATGGGGAAAAAATCAGTGATTAATGGGCGGGAAAATGCATGAAAAACGGGGGGAATAATTCAGAGAGAAATGGGGGCAAATATCAGTGAGAAATGGGGGGGGGAAATCAGGAAATATCCATGAAAATTGGGGGAAACATCCATGAAAAATGGCGGAAAAAAATCAATGAAAAATGGCGGAAAAAATCAGTGAGAAATGGGGAAAAATGGGGAAAAAGGAGTGATAAATGGGGGAAAAAATCAGTGAGAAATGGGGAAAAATGGGGAAAAAATCCACGAAAAATGGGTGGAAAAATCCATGAAAAATCAACGGAAAAATCAGTGAGAAATGGGGAAAACATCATGGTGAAATGGGGCAAAAATCAGAGAGAAATGGGGAAAAATCATTGAAAAATGGGGGATAAAATCAGTGAGAAATGGGGGGAAAATGGGGAAAAACATCAGTGAGAAATGGGAAAAAAATCTTTGATAAATTGGGGCAAAAATCATTGAGAAATGGGGAAAATAATCAGTGAGAAATGGGGAAAATTTGGGAAAAAATCCAGGAAAATTGCGGGAAAAATGCTTGAAAAATTGGGGAAAAAATCCGAGAGAAAATCCCCGGGAATCCCCGGGAAAAACCCCCCGGAATCCCCGAGAAAATCCCCCGGAATTCCCCGGGAAAATCCCCCCGGAATCCCTGGAAAATCCCCCTGAATTCCCCGAGAAACTCATCCCGGAATCCCCGTGATAATCCGTCCGCTATCCCCGAGAAAATCCCCCAGGAATCCCCCAGAAAATTCCCCGAAATCCCCGGGATAATCTCCCCGGAATCCCCGAGAAAATCCGCCCCGAATCCCCTGGAAGATTCCCCGGAATCCCCGAGAAAATCCCTCGGAATTCCCCGGGAAAATCAACCCGGAATCCCCGAGAAAATCCCCGGAATCCCCGGAAAATCCCCCAGGAAAATCCCCGGGATAATCACCCCCGGAATCCCCTGGAAAATCCCCTAGGAATCCCGAGAAAATCCCCCCGGAATTCGCCGGGAAAATCCCCCCGGAATCCCCCAGAAAATCCCCCCGGAATACTCTGCAAAATCCCCCCGGAATCCCCTGGATAATCCCCCCGGAATCCCCGATAAAACCCCCCTGGAATCTCCAGGAAAATGCCCACGGGAATACGTGAGAAAATCTCCCCGGAATCCCCCGAGAAAATCCCCCCGGAATCCCGTGGAAAAATCCCCCTGAATCCCCGAGAAAAATCCCCCCGGAATCCCCGAGAAAATCCCCCCGGATTCCCTGAAAATCCCTCGGGAATTCCCCGGGAAAATCCTCCCGGAATCCAAGAGAAAAATCCTCCCGGAATCCACGAGAAAATCCGCCCGGAATCCCCGGGAAAATCCTCCAGAAATCCCCGAGAAAATCCCCCGGAGTCCCCGGGAAAATCAACCCGGAATCGCCGGGAAAATCCCCCCAGAATCCCCGAGAAAATCCCCCGGAATTCCCCTAGAAAATCCCCCCGGACTCCCCGAGAAATTTCCCCGGAATCCCCGGGAAAATAGCCCCCGGAATCCGCGAGAAAATCCCCCCGGAATCCACGCGAAAATCCCCCAGAAATCCCTGTGAAAGCCCCCCGGAATCCCCAAGAAAATCTCCCCGGAATCCCCGAGAAAATTCGCCCGTAATACTCGGGAAAATATGCCCGGAATCCCCTGGAAAAACCCCCCGGAATCCCCTGGATAATCCCCCCGGAATCCCCGATAAAATCCCCTGGAATCTCCAGGAAAATGCCCCGGGAATACGCGAGAAAATCCCCCCGGAATCCCCTGGAAAATCCCCCCTGAATCCCCGAGAAAAACCCCCCTGAATCCCCGAGAAAATCCCCCCGGATTCCCCTGAAAATCCCTCGGAATCCCCGGGCAAATCTCCCCGGACTCCCCGAGAAAATCCCCCCGGAATTCCCCGGGAAAATCCCCCCGGAATCCCCGAGAAAATCCCCTAGAATTCCCCGGGATAATCCCCCCGGAATCCCCGAGAAAATCCCCCCGCAATCGCCGAGAAAATCCCCCCGGAATCGCCGGAATAATCCCCTGGAATTCCCCGGGAAAATCATCCCGGAATCCCCGAGAATATCCCCCCGGTATCGCCGAGAAAACCCCCCCGGAATTCCTCGTAAAATCCCCCCGGAATCCCCGGGAAAATCCTCCGGACTCCCCGAAAAAATCCCCCGGAATCCCGAGAAAATCCCCCGGAATTTCCCGGGAAAATCACCCCGGAATCCCCGAGAAAATTCTCCCGAAATACTCGGCAAAATCCCCAGGAATCCACGGAAAATTCCCCGGAATCCAGGAGAAAATACCCCGGAATCCCCATGAAAATCCCCCCGGAATCTCCGAGAAAATCCCCCGGAATCCCCGCGAATATCCCCCCGGAATCCCCGGGAAAATCCCCATGAATTCCCCGGGAAAATAATCTCGGAATCCCCGAGAAAATCTCCCCGGAATCACCGAGATAATGGCCCCGGAATACCCGAGAACATCCCCCGGAATTGCCCGAGAAAATCATCCCGTAATCCCCGAGGAAATCCCCCCGGAACACTCGGGAAAATCCCCCCGGAATTCCTCGTAAAATCACCCCGGATACCCCGGGAAAATCCCTCCGGACTCCCCGAAAAAATTCCCCCCGGAATACTCGGGAAAATCCCCCCGGAATCCCCGAGAAATCCACCCGGAATCCCCTGGAAAATCCACCGGAATTCCCCGGGAAATTCCTCGCTGAAACCCCTGGAAAATCCCCCCGGAATCCCGGAGAAAATCCCCCCGGAATTCCCCGGGAATATCCCCTCGGAATCCCCGGGAAAATCCCCCCGGACTCCCCGAAAAAATCCCCCCGGAATACTCGGGAAAATCCCCCCGGAATACTCGGGAAAATCCCCCCGGAATTCCCGAGAAAATCCCCCGGAATTCCCTGAGAAAAATCGCCCCGGGAATCCCAGTGAAAATCCCCCCGGAATCCCCGTGAAAATCCCCCGGAATCCCCGGGAAAATCCCCCAGGAATCCCTGGAAAATCCCCCAGGTATCCCCGATAAAATCCCCCTGGAATCCCCTGGAAAATCCCCCTGGAATCGCGGGGAAAAAGCCCCCCGCATTTCCCGGGAAAAATCCCCCCGGAATCCCCGATAAAATCTCCCCGGAATCCCTGAGAAAATCCCCCCGGAATCCGCGAGAAAATATGCCCAGAATCCCGATAAAATCCCCCCGGAATCCCCGGGAATATCCCCCAGGAATCCCCGATAAAATCCCCCCGGAATCCCCCAGAAATTCCCCCCGGAATCCCGACAAAATCCCCCCGGAATTCCCGACAAAATCCTCCGGAATCCCCAGAAAATCCCCCCGGAATCCCGAAAATCCCCGCGGAATTCCGGTCCATTTCTGTAGGAGAATAGTTTGTAAGGATAGTGCAGAAGGCACTAGTTGCCAACGAGTTACAGCTGTAGTGATTAGCAAGGAGTGGAAACAGCCTTGCCTGCCCAGTGAGGCTGGTTGTTATAAAGCGTGGGTCAGCTGGCTGCCAGTTTCACTAAGCACAGCTCCAGCAGGAGGTGCAGAGCCTGCTGCAGTGTGGGCTGGAGCCTGCTGGCTGTGCTGCGAGGAGGAAGGGACACGTGGCCGTGCAAGGGATGGACAAGGTGAGAGGATGCTGTGTGTGGGACAGACAGGCTCAGGTGGCTGGGGAAGGGACAGGCTGGGGTTTAGCCAGTCGTACAGAGGAGAGGAGGAGTCGGTGCTGTGTGGAGCTGCCTGTGAGAAAAGGAGTCAGAGTTGCCTCAAAGAAATCTGTGGAGAGAAGGCATGAAAAGTGTGTAATGAAAGACTAATGTTGGTGCCTGTCATGTCTGTCTTGATATAATTGCTACACGTTTTCTCGGAATGCTTGAATTTAGACATAAAATGAAAACTTTATTGTAAGAAAGGAATGCATTTCTCACCAAAGTGGTGTAGGGTGGGGGATCACAACTCACAGATGGCCTGGAAGCGGAACGGCCACAGGGGTTACTGTAACTGGGCCTCCAGTACCAAAGCCCCAGTGGGTTTAAAGGCTAGAGCTGGGCTGGGATTAGCACGGGCTATGCAGCTGGGCTCATGCACAGGTCTGTCAGCACTCCTACCCGAGGACAGTCCCTCACCTAGGGAGAGGTTCTAGGCCTGGAGATGAGGCTGAGTTTGGGAAGGGTGATGAGGACACGGTTAGGGAGGGATGTAAATGCATATCAAAAGACTTAATTTTGAGGGGTGGCAAGCATTAGCTATAAAACAGTAAGTATTTACAGCTAAAGGCTGGAGGTGGGGGCTGTCTGAGGAGGACAGGACTGTTTAAGGCTGAAGTTGGAAGAGAAACCTTGGTGAAGCTTTTGCGTTAGAAACGGCCTCACCTGCCAAATCAGATTTTTGTCTTCAGGATTGCATGAGTGAGGATGCCACAGCCAAGGAAAAGGTTCAGGTTTGGGAGGCAAAGGCGAGTTAGGCAGGGCTGCAGGGCTGGGGCTTGGCTGTTTCCATACTGCTCAGGGCAGCAAAGGGTAGCTGGCTCACTGGGCCTTGGATCTAGAACTCTTTCTGGAACAAGGTGGAGAGCTGAGGTTCATGCAAGGAAGGGGCCAGGAATTCTTTGTCTGACTGGAAAATGCCAGAGGGGCAGTGTGTGACTCGGATAGGATGATATGTTCGTCTGGCGAGAGTCACAAAAGAATATTTTGGTTTACTGATAACTGGGCAGCTCAGAAGTTACTACTTGACTTAGTTGCTGCTCCCATCTGTTGCACACATAAACAGAGCAAAGCAGACGAATTCTCTCGGAGCCTGAGGTCTTTGACTGGCCCTCCAAAAATGCTGCCCGCTAAAAAACAGACGTGGGGGAGGAAAGTTGTCAGATACAATAGAGCAAGAAAAGGACACGGGCTTCAAAGTGCCCTCCAGCAGACCACGGAAGTGACCTGTCTGGAAGTGAAACCAGCAGTCTGCTTCCCCAGCCTCCTGGAAGCCTCTAACAGCTACACAGGCAGTGAGGGGAGAGAACAATTCAACCTAAAAATAATTTTCAGTAGCGTTCTGCACTGCTGTTAAAAATACTGCAACCAGGGAATGTGGTGTGGTGATAACTATTAGGCCTGTAAGTCTGGTAACTGGGGCTTTTAGCTCAAACATCTCGGTATGGCTACTTTGAGCCTTGTAAAAGCTGCGTTAAGTCCAATTTCTTGGGTAGTTCTACTAGCTCTAGCCTTGCTTTTCATCCCCTCAGTAACAAAGCAACTCCCTCTCGAGAATGTTATTTACTTTCCATATGATGTGCCTACCGATTTCTGGAATTGCAAATGTCTTTGGATACATGCGTAAATTTAAGTTTCAAGAAAGCTGTCAAGCTAAAACAAAGGCTTGCCATAATGCAGAAGAAAATGTTTTATGGAAGAACTGAGAGGTCCCTAGCTGGGCATAGAATTTGCTATACTAAGGTGTGTTCCAAACGGATCTGCCATCTAAACAAGCAGAAAAATAGTTGGAATGTAGTGAGTTCAATTTAACTATTGCTAGAAATAGGAATTATTAGCAGAGCTTGGAGCATGATATCACTAGCAGCAGTAAGACGCTTTTAGCTTGCTTCTCATAAATTACTTGTAAAAAGCATTTGTACCTAGTGTGTAGCAATTAATATTTCCCCATTTTCTTCCCCCCCGCCCCCCAGTCTCAGGTACTCCTTTTATTTTACCCTTTTCTGTCTTGTAACATCACCTTCCTTTATTTTATTCTATCTTCTGTTCTCAGAACATCGCAGCATCCTCTGTCAATGTGAAAGCATTTGTTCATCCTGTCTTGGAATGGCTGTCAATGTTGCCCTCTTCTGGATCACTTATTTTTTTTTTTTTTTTTTTTTTTTAAACAATATGTTGCTAAATGTCAGGAAAATTAATCCACAAACACCAGCGGTTTATGTCCAAAAAGGAAACGGAGGAGTCCTTTTTGCTTTATTCGAATAAAGGGAGAGGCCATGGGACATTCCCCTGGGATCTCTCAAATTTTTGGAGGACGCAGCCTCCTTTTTATCCTATTTTCCCGGCCGCATTTCCCTCTCTCTTTTCCCATTGGCTGAGGTACTTGAGAGGCACAGACTTCCCGGAACGCCTGATACCTGAAATTCCCCTCTAATGTATAACCCTCCCTTTTAATTTTTAATTCTTATAGAATTCATAGTTTCCCCCCGTTGCTTCTTTCATCTTTCGATATCCAATTTCATTTATCAGCAGCCCTGCAGTTTGTTTGTAAAGGCAACTATCTCTTTCCATTCATCAATCAGTGGAATCCATCCCATTGTTTCTTTTATCTCTCAGTGCTAGCCTTATCTACAGGCTGATCCACAGCTCATTTGTAAAGACAAATTCAACATTCCTCTCAGCTAATAAATGAGAAGTTAGCTGAAAAAAGTAAAAACTGGATTTTTTTTCCGGTGTGTGTCGGACAATACAGTGGAGAGAATTTGCGGGAGGATGATCGAGGATATCCTATTATAATATCGTTCTCGGCCATTTTACTATTTTAGATCATCAGTTGTATTCTGAAAGAAATCTATTTTAATGATATGTGTACGTTTGCACGAAGTTATAGTTAAATATAGCTTGCGGCTGGGCTCTTTAATGAATAGGGGTATTTTTGGTTTTAATTCAATATTTTATGCTTGTGGTGTGTAGTGTGCTGATTTATTTTTTAATGTTATTTACTACGTGCGCTTTTGTTTTTGAGTGAAGGTAACTTTCTGGATGGCTTTGTATTTGAGGCAGAATGAATTGAAGTAGGTTTTTAAAACTGATTTTTCATATGTACGATGGGGAGTTTAGTAGGGGCAGCTCTGATGGTGGGGGCTTGGTTGTTAATTTTATCAGACGGCTTTTGTTAGATACAGCTTTTAATTATGGGAAGTTTTGTTTTTCTAATGTCGTGCTTTGAAGGTGGTTTTCGAGGATGTATGGTATAGCTTTATTTTGTTTGTAGATGGTGTATGATAAGGGCTATGGTCTATTTATCTAATGCCATGTTTTTTCATTCAGGTGTTGATAAGGGAGTTCTTGAATGGCGTTTTGTGTTGTTTTTGTTTTTGGTGGGGCGTTGTTTTTAAAGGATACCTTGATAAGGTTTGCCGATGGCGTTCTAGCCTGTAGCATAAGGCATAGGGTAGTTTTTGAATTATTTTGTGGTGGTTTTGATTCTTGCCAGTATGTAGTGTTTGTTTGAGGTAATGCTGTGTAGCTAATTTCTGTTTTCTTATTAATATTAGAATTGGAGTGTTGTAGTATATGGGCTGTTATTATATCCTAGGGGTTCTATTTATTTGGTTTGATTGTTTTCTAGTTATGGATAATTTTTCTCAAAAAACCATTTTCAGGATTTCAGGCGTGACACAAAAGAACACTCAGATTGCTGGAAGGGAAACGTGTGCCCAGATTGTCTCGAAGCAGTGCTGCTGTCGGTTCTCGTTCAGTTGTGTCTTCTGAAAATGAGACTGTTGTATTCATTGCGCTGTGCTAAACACTTGTCATTCTCCCAATGCCAGGAAACAGATGAAGCTTGAAGAAAGAGGAAGGAATTTGGAAGCGTACAAACAAGCTGAGAAGAGGTTCAGAGATCAGGGTGCTCACTGGCAGCAGGGGCTGGGGTTAGGGCTGAGCAGGAGCAAAGCCGGAGCACATCAACCTCACCTCGTGTTTTCTCGGGGGCTTTATGGCCCTGGCAAGAGAGAGATGTTCACTGATGAGTCCCAGGCCGAGCCGTGAGCACAGCATGTTGTGTTGGAGCTGGGGGTTTTTTTTGAGACGTTCAGCAGCCACACTCTCTAGTCAAGAGTCCTGAGGTTTGTTGCTGCTCCACTTTCATCCTCATATCCAGCTTCCAGCCCTTTTCTTCTCTCTGTCCAGTGTGTCTTTTGTGTTCCTTTCTTGTCCTGTGTGCTCCCCATCCCATTCCCGTTCCCTACGGAGGGGGAGGGTGTGGAGACTGGGGGCTCCGACGTGGTTTGGGGCACCCCAAGGTCCCTGGGAAAGGGAGCCGGGCTGCGCTGGAGGAGCAGGTGAGTCGGGCATGGGGGGGGGGGGGGGGGGGGGGGGGGGTCATGCTGGGTGCCAGAACATTGAGAGGGAGGGGTGGGTGTAGAATGCATGAAAAACAGAACCATAAAAAATAGCTAAATATAGTCTAAAAGGAATGTTTAAATGCTTTTTATTTGGGTAGAGGCACGGTTTTTATAGCTAATATAAAAATAAAATATAAAGAATAGAAATAGATTGGTATACATGTAAAATATAATGAAATCTAAGTAGCAAATATCTATGAAAAATCTAGTGTATAACAGAAATAATGCAAATATAAGAATATGTATAAATATAAAATAGAGCTATGAGACTGGTAATAAGAATGGGGTAAAACATCAGTGAGAAATGGAAAAAAACCACATGAAAAATGGTGGGAAAATCAGTGAGAAATGGAGAAAAATCAGTGAAAAACGGGGGGGGAATCTTTGAAAAACGGGGAAAAAAATCAGTGAGAAATGGGGGAAAAAAAATCCATGAAAAATGGGGGAATAAATCAGTGAGAAATGGGGAAAAGTGGGGGAAAAAAATAATTGAGAAATGGGGAAAAAATCAGTGAGAAATGGGGGAAAAGTCGATGAAAAATGGGGGAATATTCAGTGAGAAATGGGGGGGGGGGGGGGATCAGTGAGAAATGGGGAAAAAATCCATGGAAAACAGGGAAACAATCCATGGGCAATGGCGGGAACAGAGCGAGCTGTTGTCGCTCGTGCTGTGGTGGCCGATGCTGTGGGGAAAAAATAAGTGAAAAATGGGGGCAATAATCAGTGATAAATGGGGAGAAAATCAGTGATTAATGGGCGGAAAAATGCATGAAAAATGGAAGGAAAAATTCAGAGAGAAATGGGGGCAAATATCAGTGATAAATGGGGAAAAAAATCAGTGATTAATGGGGGGAAAAATGCATGGAAAATGGGGGGAAAATTCAGAGAGAAATGGGGGCAAAAATCAGTGAGCAATGGGGGGGAAAATCGGGAAATATCCATGGAAAAATGGGGGGAAAAAAATCAGTGAGAAATGGGGGAAAAAATCAGTGAGAAATGGGGGAAACATCATGGTGAAATGGGGAAAAAAAATCTTTGATAAATTGGGGAAACAAATCATTGAGAAATGGGGGAAAAAAATCAGTGAGAAATGGGGAAAATATGGGAAAAAATCCACGAAAATTGCGGGAAAAAATGCATGAAAAATTGGGGAAAAATCAGTAAGAAATGGGGGGAAAAAATCATTGAGAAATGGCGGGAAAAATCAGATCGGCGATCGATAGCTAATGCGTGCCTATGGATTAGATCAGCGATCGATTGATCGTGCCTGCCGATCGATTATATCGGCGATCGATTGCTAATGCCTGCCGATCGATTAGATCGGCGATCGATTGATCGCGCCTGCCGATCGATTAGATCGGCGATCGATTGATCGCGCCTGCCGATCGATTAGATCGGCGATCGATTGATCGCGCCTGCCGATCGATTAGATCGGCGATCGATTGATCGTGCCTGCCGATCGATTAGATCGGCGATCGATTGCTAATGCCTGCCGATCGATTACATCGGCGATCGAGTGATCGCGCCTGCCGATCGATTAGATCGGCGATCGATTGCTAATGCCTGCCGATCGATTAGATCGGCGATCGATTGCTAATGCCTGCCGATCGATTAGATCGGCGATCGATTGATCGCGCCTGCCGATCGATTAGATCGGCGATCGATTGCTAATGCCTGCCGATCGATTAGATCGGCGATCGATTTCCAATGCCTGCCGATCGATTAGCTCGGCGATCGATTGATCGCGCCTGCCGATCGATTAGATCGGCGATCGATTGCTAATGCCTGCCGATCGATTAGATCGGCGATCGATTGATCGCGCCTGCCGATCGATTAGATCGGCGATCGATTTCCAATGCCTGCCGATCGATTGCTAATGCACACTATTTGCACACTCCTTGCACACCCTTTGCACTCATACAGAGGCAGGAGGTTTGTCAGTTCTGGTCGGGGTTTTTTGGGGCGTTCATTCAGGGGGATTTCCTCAAGGATTGGGACACTCCTTGATTCCATCCCTTGCCTGTCTCCCAAGCGCCACCCTGTGGGCAGAGCGCGGTACTGCGCGCCTGCCTCTCCCAAGATGGCGGCTCGGGTGTCGCTCCCCGACCTTCTAACTCTGGCTGCAAAAGGAGGGGGGCACAGCAAGGAGCCCGCTCGCTCTAGTGGGATGCCTGCGCACGACGCCGACACCGATCCCACGGGTGCGATTTTCGGCGGCGTTTCCAATCGTGCGGACATCTCCTTCAGCCCGCTTCGGCCCGGGGAAGAGGGGCGGGGCCGCCAGCGATGGTCCCGGCGCAGCCCGGGCAGGCTCGGGGCGGAGCCGGGGCTTGGCGAGGCGGGGCACGGAGGTCCCGGGGACGGGACCGGGCGGGGCCGGGGCGGTGCTTTAGGGGCGGTCCCCAGTGGTCCCGGGCGGCACCGGGGGCGGGGCCGGGTGATCCCGGAGCGGTACCGAGCTGTGTTGGGGACGGTGCTGCAGGGGCGGTGCCGGGCCCGCCTCAGGGTGATTGAATGCCCAGAAATCGCCTCCTCTGCCCCGTGCTCACACTGAGCTGCGGGCTGCAGCGTGCTGTCGGAGCTCCGCACACAGCACGGATTTGGGCTTCCCCTCCTCTCAAACCCTCTCCCCCTTCTTCCTCCTCCTCATCTTCCTCTTTGTCCTCTGTCACTGCTGAGGCTCTGGAAAGAACTGAAATTCTGCAGGGAGAGATGTCCTCTCGTGGCCCCAGGGACTGCCTCGGCACGGGCCACGAGCGCCTCCGGCCCCTGCCTTCTCCTGCTTGAAAAGATCACCTGGAGCCCGAGCTCGGGGGGGTGAAATCAGCTGAAATCCAGGTAAGTCTGTCAAGTGCCCCCCAGGGACATCGGCGGGGCTGGGGGATGAGGGTTTGAAACAGCAAATTCTTTGGAATATACACCTGTCCCTGTGCCGATGCTGCTGAGCTTCCTGCCACAGTATATCCCCACTCCATGAGGCGCTGTGAGGTTATGGCAGTGGGAATTGAGCAGGGAATTCGGGGCTATGGGCATAATTCACGGGAGCTAGCAAAGCTGACAGCCAACCCCAAATCGGGGCACAGCACAGAGAACAATCTGTGTGCTGCCCTGTCAGCTCAAGCTCCTGGGCTGGGAAGTATTGGGAGTTAAATGTATGGAATTACACAAATCACAGCAACTGGCATCACCCAGAGGGACAATCCAAGGCCCAAACAATTCCTCCACAGTCCACTCTGGGAAAAACACCCTGTGCCTGCCAGGAGCTCTGACCCTGCTTTTCCTACCAGCTCCTGAGCAGTGTCAGGGCCACCACGACGCCTTTAAAATCCAGATAAACCCCAAATCCTACACAGTGAATAATCCAAAGAAAGTACTGAATTGTTGTCATTAAAAGCTCAAAACTCATTAAGAATTCTATGACAACAGTGTAATGGACTCCCAGGAACCTCATGAATGCTCTCGGTTTCATTTTTGTGTATTTTTACTCCCTCATTTGGCAGCTTGTAAACTTATCCTGGAATTCAGAGGTCAAGCAGGATCGACTTTGGATTGACCTTCACCTCTGTTCCCACTTTGTGCAAACACAACTCGTGCCCAGGTGGGTGAACTCATCACCTCAGCTTTTCACTCCAGAGTATCCCCTCCTTATTTCCCTGTAGATGAACTCAGATCCACTCCTCACCTCCACTGGTCATCCAAGCGTCCATTCTGTTCCCCACAGGCCCTGGTGGCCCCAGGGAGCTCCCTTGGCCTTTCTCCTGCCCCTCTGCAGCCCGAGGTCGCTACACAAACAGTTCTTGTGTCCCCTCTAAATGACCCCGGGTTTTCTGCTCAATGAATGGCATGACCCGTGCCCACTGCTCATGATTCACCCAACCAAAATCAAGAGCAAATGTTGCTTGGGCTTTAACAACTTGAAATAACTCTGAAGCAGAAGAAATCACCTTTTTCTTCTGGTTTTTATTTTTTCATTTAAGATGCTGGACTTGCCTCTGTGGATGTGTGCTGAGCTCTCACTGCAGGGGACTGTCAGGCCTGAATGGCTGTGAGTTCGTGTTCTTCTCAGTAGGGAATCAGAAATTATTCTTAGACCATAGAATTGTTTTCTGAAACCTTTCCCCTTTCCTCTTTGTGCCTTTGAATTTTTCAGCTGTTCCCTGTTGTCACTTCCCCTGCCTGACTTCTGTGCAGCTCCTAGCTGGGAAAAACTGGGAAAACTTAGAGGGTACAGAGGTGGAATTTTTGGCTGGATTTTTCTAACATTTCTAATTTTGCTGAACTTATTTCCCCAGTGAGAAGAGCACGAACTCACAGCCATGCAGGCCTGACAGTCACTGCGGGAAATCTGACACAGTATTAATAAGTAACCTTTCCTGAGAGCAGTCACCACCCCCAGTCCTCCAGCCTTGTCAAATGTTTGCAATGAATGGACCCAAGTTCTAATCCTTAATCTAAATTTATGTCAGCTTTTGTTAGAAAGATACCGAACAGTAAATCATACAAGAGAATTTAAAAATTGCACAAAGAATAACAGGCCCAGACCAAACCCAACCACCCCCATCACCGCTCCACCCCAATTTTGGGAGAAACAGTGATACAGTTTATAAATACTCTCCTTCCACACTATTCAGTCCTTCACCGCACATCCCCAGAGAGGAGTCCCTCAGACCTTGCTCCCCTGAACACCAGGAGAGCTGGAGTTTCACCCAGATCCCACATTCCCATGGCAGTTAATCCCAGCAGGGAGGCAAAGAGGAACCCTGCATCCTCTGACATAGCCCACAGCACGGGCAGCACCAGGAGCCCTCCAGGCTCAGACCTCTGGTGCTGAAGCCTCTGGGCTTTGGCTGATCAAACACCACAGCTCTTGGCAAAGATGGCAGGAGAGTCGTGATTCTTCCTGTCCTGAAAGAGAGGAGGAAAAGAAAATTAAGTCGACTGCAGAAGGATTCCAGCTCTCAACTTCTGCTCTGATTCCTCACTCTGGGGTTTTATCCATGACAAGTGACACCAATTCAGAGTGCCCTTTTCCAGCATTTTTATTCCTAACTATTTCAGACATTAAAAGGATGCTCATTTCTCTTATTGTATTCTTTGCTTAATTTTATTAGCGGCATTTTCATCCCAGACCCCACTTGTCAGTTCTTCAATCCTTTAGCACTGGACTTGGCACAAAGGGATACCCGTGGTGCTGCATCACAAGAAATCCCAAAGAGAAACCCCTTCCAAACCTGACGGAGAAAGCTTTCAAGGCACTCCAGAACACAGACAGCTTTTCCTGCCTTGTCAGGCCACACCAATTCTGTCCCATCCACCTGAACTGTGCAGGTGAGGAAAAGGCTTTCCTTGCTCCTCGGGAATCACTGTCTGAGACCACAGATGTCCATCCTGGGCAGCACCTGGAAACAACGTGGGAAAGGCAAAATGAGAGTGTTTTCTATCAGAAAATTACTACTACTAATAAAAATAACAATCAGAACTTCTGGACAAATTTAGTAACATCACTTTGATATGAGAAATACAGGCCATGCCCATCCTTCTAGCCCAGGTGAAAACAGGAAGGAGAACTAGAGGAAAAGCAGAGTCCCTTATTTGATCTCTGGACACAAACGGAGGCCTTTTCCCTGTGAAACCAAACTCACCCTTCCAGGGTTCCTGAGATCAGCTACGAGGAGGCTTTTGGCACTCCAAGAGCAGCTGGGTCACAGCTGTATGCGGCTTGGGTCTGGGAGACACCGTGCTCCTTCTGGAATTATAGCACGCAAATGCCTGCTCCTGGCCCCAGGCCCGGAGATAAAATCTGTGGGGTTTTTCCCTGTGCAACATTGTTCACCCCTCCCAGGTTCCTGAGATCTGCACAGAGGAGGCTTTGGGCACCCCAAAGGCAGCCAGGGTTACAGGTGGGGGCAGCTTGGGGCTGGGAGAAATCCTCATCCATTTGGAATTTTATCAGGCAGAAACCTGGCTGGGTGCACAGGTCTCTGGACACGACCAGTGGCCCTTTCCCCTGTGAAACAAAACTCACCCTGCCAGGCTCCTGAGACCACTTAGGAGGAGGGGTTTGACTCTCCAAGAGCAGTCGCAACGAGAGATGCTCACACAGAAGGCCATGCAGAAGAGGAAACGAGCGCACCCGCAGCCCCCCAAGGCGCGCCCCAACGCCCCAGACCCGGCACTGCCAGCTCGGGCAGTCCCATAAAGCATCCCCCGCCTCCGCAGCGGCGGGACAGGCGGGGCCCGGGGTCCCCGGGTCCGCACGGGCAGTCCCCGCGTCCCGGCCGGTCCCGAGGGTCCCGAGGAAACCGAGCGTGCCCGGAGGCGCGGCAGGACGGCAGCGCAGCGCCGCCTGGCGGCGGAGCAGGAGAGCAGCGCCGGGCCCCATGGCAGTATCGGTACCCGTGCGCCCCCTGCTGTCCGCGGCGATGCAGCGCCCGATGCCGAGTTCCACGCCCGTGTCGCCGAGGGAGAGGGGTACCGCTGGCTGGGGCCTCCCCGCCGACACGGACAGAAGCCGAAGCAGAAGCCCCGGTGCCATTGGCGGCCCCTACCCAGCGGGCCGGGCTCCGCCGGGCCCGCGGCCCCGCGCGGTATCGGGTCGGCCCGCTCCCGTCTTCGTCGCACCCGGGCCCTGCTCCTGGCATGAAGCGCGTCACCGCCCCGCGCCGTCCCGCCCCCCGCGCGTCATCGCGTGCGTTCGGCGGCCCGCCCCGGGGGCGGTGCCGGGGGCGCTACCCGGGGCGGTGCCGGGGCAGTGCCGGGGGCGGCACCGGGGGCGGTGCCGGGGCGGTGCCGGGGGCGTTCCCGGTCGCCGTGCCGGGGTAGCCCGGGGAGCGGTTCCGGGAGCGGTTCTGGGGGCGGTGCCGATTGCAGTCCCGGTCACTGTCCCCAGTCCCCGTCCCCAGTCCTGGTCCCGGTCCCAGTCCCCGGTTCCGGTCCCCGATCCTGGTCCCAGTCCCAGTTCCCCGTCCCGGAACCCGATCACGGTCCTGGTCCCAGTCCCCAATCCCGGTCCCGGTCCCTGTCTCCAGTCCCCGTCCCCGATCCCGGTTCCGGTCCCTGTCCCAGGTCCCCGTCCGCGATCCCGGTCCCTGTCCCATTTCCCCGTCCCGGTCCCCGATCCCAGTCCCGGTCCACGTCCCCGATCCCGATTTTTCCCCCCCTTTCACACTGATTTTTCCCCCGATTTATCAATGATTTTTTTCCCCATTTTTTCCCATTTCTCACTGATATTTTCCCCGATTTTTCAGGGATTTTTTTCCCCATTTCTCACTGATTTTTTTCCCCATTCTTCATGGAGTTTTCCCCCCGTTTTTCACTGATTTTTCCCCATTTCTCACTGACTTTTTCCCCATTTTCCCCCATTTCTCACTGATATTTTCCCCCATTTTTCATGGATTTTTTCCAGATTTATCCCCATTTCCCACTGATTTTTCCCCATTTTTCATGGATTTTTCCCCCCCGTTTCTTACTTATGTTTTTCCCCGATTTCTCATTGATTCCCCCCCCCCCCCCCCCCCCCCCATTTCGCACTGATTTTTTACCCATTTTTCCCCATTTCTCACTGATTTTTTTCCCCATTCTTCAGGGATTTTTTTCCCCATTTCTCAATTAACTTTTCCCCACGTTTCCCCGTTGCTCACAGATTTGTTCCCCCATTTTTCATGGATTTTTTTCCCCATTTCTCACTGATTTTTCCCCCCATTCTTCAGGGATTTTTTTCCCCATTTCTCACTTATTTTTCCCCCCATTCTTCATGATTTACAGGATACTCTATCGTGAATGGAAAGCAATTAAAGGAAGGGGGGAGGTTACCAGCCACCTGGTCAGCTCAGACAGCAGAGCTGCACACGCTTGTGAGAGCCTGTGAATTATAGCAGGACAAGACATTAAATATATTTACTGATTCTAAATATGCATATGCGGTAATACATGCATTTGGAAAACTATGGGGAAAAAAAGAGGTTTATTAAGCTGCAGAAGAAAGAAGAAAAAAATTGGTTTACAAGGGATGGCAAGCAGTGGATACCAAAAGCTCTAGCCTTACAATTGTTAAAACAACTTCATTAAAGGAGTCGTTCTGTGCCTTCTTTGGGGTGAGGAAAAAAGGCTGAGGGGGGCTCCGACGTGGTTTGGGGCACCCCAAGGTCCCTGGGAGAGGGAGCCGGGCTGCGCTGGAGGAGCAGGTGAGTCGGGCATGGCGGGGGGTCATGGTGGGTGCCAGAACATTGAGAGGGAGGGGTGGGTGTAGAATGCATGAAAAACAGAACCTTAAAAAATAGCTAAATATAGTCTAAAAGGAATGTTTTATTGGCTTGTGTTTGGATAGAGGTAGGGTTTTTTTATAGATACTGTAAATAGAAAAGATAAAGAATAAAAATATAGAAGCAAATATAAGAAACCAATATATAAATATATTACATTACATTATATTATGTTATGAAAATAGAAATATATAAATATTCAGACTTTAAAAGGAATGTTTTATTGGTTTTTATTTGGTTAGAGGAGGGTTTTTTGAAAATAATATAGGCAAAAATATACAAATATGCAAAAATAGATACTGACATAAAATGATAACTATATATGCATATATAAATATATGTAATTATAAACATAGATAAATATATAGAAATATAAAATACATATATGTAGTATGTAATATAAATAATTTATCGATTTTAATATGTTCTATTAAATAGTATGTTATAATAGAATGTAAATAGCATCTAGTATATTAATATACTAGTAAAAACTACATTAAATAGTATATAAATATAGAATACACAATAAAGACATATAAATCTACAGATATAAATATGAAAACTAAATAGAAAAATATATTCAAATATAATTTAAAATAATCGAGTTTTTTGTTTCTATTTGGTTAGAGGCAGAGCTTTTAAAGAAATATTAAAAACTATGAACCTACAAATATATATGGATATAGATAAAATAGAAATAATATTAGTAATATAAATCTATGTATATAATGAATAATAAAATAATATTGTATATATGATAAATAGAATAGCAATTAAATTGAATATATGAAATAGGTATAGATTATGACTATAAATTAAATATTAAAAAATAGATGATTTATATATATAAAAGGTTTTTTTTTTCATTTGGTCAGAGGCAGGGCATTTTTAGTTTGGGTCGGGGTTTTTTTGAGGCATTCATTGAGAGGATTTTATGACGGGTGGGGACTCTGGTGCTTGGAACTCTCTCCCTTCTCTGTCTGTGAAAATTGGGGGAAACATCCATGAGAAATGGGGGGGAAAATCTGTGAGAGACGGGGAAAAATGGGGAAAAAATCCACGAAAAATAGGGGGAAAAATCCATGAAAAATGGGGGGGAAATCAGTGAGAAATTGGGAAAAAATCAGTGAGAAATGGGGAAAAATCAGGAAAAAAATCCCGGAAAAATGCGGGAAAAAATGCTTGAAAAATGGCGGAAAAAATCAGTGAGAAATGGGGAAAATCAGTCAGAAATGGGTCGTAAATATCAGTGAGAAATGGGGAAAAAATCATTGAGAAATGGGGAAAAAACGAGTGAGAAATGGGGAAAAAACGAGTGAGAAATGGGGAAAAAACGAGTGAGAAATGGGGAAAAATCAGTTAGAAATGGGTCGTAAATATCAGTGAGAAATGGGGAAAAAATCATTGAAAAATGGGGAAAAAATCAGGGAGAAATGGAGAAAAATCGGGAAAAATCCAGGAAAATTGCGGGAAAAAATGCATGAAAAATTGGGGCAAAAATCAGAAATGGGGGGGGAAATGCAGGAAAAATGGGGGGAAAATTTAGAGAGAAATGGGGCCAAAAATCAGTGAGAAATGGGGGGGAAAATGGGGAAATATCCATGAAAATTGGGGGAAACATCCATGAGAAATGGGGGGAAAAATCTGTGAGAGACGGGGGAAAATGGGGAAAAAAATCCACGAAAAATAGGGGGAAAAATGCGTGAAAAATGGGGGGAAAATCAGTGAGAAATGGGGAAAAAACGAGTGAGAAATGGGGAAAAATCAATGAGAAATGGGGGGTAAAAATCAGTGAGAAATGGGGAAAAATCAGGAAAAAATCCAGGAAAATTGCGGGAAAAAATGCTTGAAAAATTGGGGAAAAAATCCGAGAGAAATGGGGAATAAATCAGTGAGAAATGGGGGGAAAAATGCATGAAAAATGAGGGAAAAAATCATTGAGAAATGGGGCAAAAATCAGTGATAAATGGGGAAAAAATCAGTGATTAATGGGCGGAAAAATGCATGAAAAATGTTGGAAAAAATCCGAGAGAAATGGGGGCAAAAATCAGTGAGAAATGGGGGGGAAAGTCGGGAAAAAATCCACGCAAAATGGGTGGAAAAATCCATGAAAAATGGAGGAAAAAGAATCAGTGAGAAATGGGGGGGGGGGAAATCAGTGAGAAATGGGGGGAAATGGGGGAAATCATCAGTGAGAAACGGGGAAAAAGGGGGAAAAAATCCATGAAAAATGAGGGAAATAATCAGTGAGAAACAGGGGAAAAAAATCAATGAGAAATGGGGAGAAATTGGGGACAAAATCAGCGAGAAATGGGTGAAAAATCAATGGTAAATGGAGGTAAAGTCGATGAAAAATGGGGGAATATTCAGTGAGAAATGGGGGGAAAAAAATCAGTGAGTAATGGGGGAAAAATGGGGAAAAAATCCATGAGAAATGGGAGAAAATTGGGGACAAAATCAGCGAGAAATGGGTGAAAAATCAATGGTAAATGGGGGTAAAGTCGATGAAAAATGGGGGAATATTCAGTGAGAAATGGGGGGAAAAAAATCAGTGAGTAATGGGGGAAAAATGGGGAAAGAATCCATGAAAAATGGGTGGAAAAAATCAGTTAGAAATGGGGGAAAAATCAGTGAGAAATGGGGGGGAAAAATCAGTGAGAAATGGGGGAAAAAAATCGGTGAGAAATGGGGAAAAAATATTTGAAAAATTGGGAAAAAAAAATCATTGAGAAATGGGGGGAAAAAATTAGTGAGAAATGGGGAAAATTTGGGAAAAAATCCAAGAAAATTGCGGGGAAAAAAATCAGTGAGAAATGGGGGAAAAATGCATGAAAAATGGGGGGAAATATCAGAGAGAAATGGGGAAAAAATCAATAAAAAATGGCGGGAAAAATCAGATCGGTGATCGATAGCTAATGCATGCCTACGGATTAGATCGGCGATCGATTGATCGCGACTACCGATCGATTATATCGGCGATCGATAGCTAATGCCTGCCGATCGATTAGATCGGCGATCGATTAATCGCGCCTGCCGATCGATTAGATCAGCGATCGATTGCTAATGCCTGCCGATCGATTAGATCGGCGATCGATTGCTAATGCCTGCCGATCGATTATATCGGCGATCGATTAATCGCGCCTGCCGATCGATTATATCGGCGATCGATTGCTAATGCCTGCCGATCGATTTCTAATGCACACTATTTGCACACTCCTTGCACACCCTTTGCACTCATACAGAGGCAGGAGGTTTCTCAGTTCTGGTCGGGGTTTCTTGGGGCGTTCATTCCGGGGGATTTCCTCAAGGATTGGGACACTCCTTGATTCCATCCCTTGCCTGTCTCCCAAGCGCCACCCTGTGGGCAGAGCGCGGTACTGCGCGCCTGCCTCTCCCAAGATGGCGGCTCGGGTGTCGCTCCCCGACCTTCTAACTCTGGCTGCAAAAGGAGGGGGGCACAGCAAGGAGCCCGCTCGCTCTAGTGGGATGCCTGCGCACGACGCCGACACCGATCCCACGGGTGCGATTTTCGGCGGCGTTTCCAATCGTGCGGACATCTCCTTCAGCCCGCTTCGGCCCGGGGAAGAGGGGCGGGGCCGCCAGCGATGGTCCCGGCGCAGCCCGGGCAGGCTCGGGGCGGAGCCGGGGCTTGGCGAGGCGGGGCACGGAGGTCCCGGGGACGGGACCGGGCGGGGCCGGGGCGGTGCTTTAGGGGCGGTCCCCAGTGGTCCCAGGCGGCACCGGGGGCGGGGCCGGGTGATCCCGGAGCGGTACCGAGCTGTGCTGGGGACGGTGCTGCAGGGGCGGTGCCGGGCCCGCCTCAGGGTGATTGAATGCCCAGAAATCGCCTTCTCTGCCCCGTGCTCACAGTGAGCTGCGGGCTGCAGCGTGCTGTCGGAGCTCCGCACACAGCACGGATTTGGGCTTCCCCTCCTCTCAAACCCTCTCCCCCTTCTTCCTCCTCCTCATCTTCCTCTTTTTCCTCTCCCTCCGCCTCGCCCCCCTCCCCGGGCCCCTGACTCCCCCCGGGATCCCCTCCTCCGGAGGCGGCCCTTCCGAACCGACCCCCCCTCCAAGCCCCGGAGCCCGAGACCATTAAGGTAAGCTTTGGAATTGAAATATCAGGATATTCACTCTATCCCACTGGCCTGAAATTTCAGGATTGTACGATTTTTTCTTGAAGCAGTTACCTTTGCTACAGGATTGTGTGGTCAACAGTCTCCTTTCCTGTGACTCTTGTTGAAATTTGCTGTCAGATAACCGGCTAGTAACGAAATATTTGACAGAAATCAATGCTGTGAACGGACTTCACTGCAGCAGTTGATGAAAGAGCAAAGAAAATGTCTGTCGTGTTTACGCACCCCCCCGAGGCTGAATGAATTCTGATACTGTAATAAATCAGTGCAGTTGGTGCCTGCAAAGGTCTTGACATTGATCAAGAAGATATTACTTTGGATTTTTACTTTTTATCAGCGTTTCTTTAATCTGTACTTCAGCACTCTAGCCTTTCATAAGTCTTCTCCGGTTTCCTCTGGCCCTGCAGAGTAGTCCTCTCTGTTATTGTCTGATCCCAGCTTTGATGCAAGGAGGACTTTTTGTCTTGAAAATTAGCATCCCCCTCTGCATATTTAAATTAGTTATTTGACTTTTGAGAAAAAGCTGGTCAGCTCGAAGTCCACCAGACACCAGAGGCTGCTGTTTTTAGCACATTATTCAAGGAGGACATCTTTTAGTTACCTAAGTAGGGGGAGAGATATACCCCTAGGAATAAGGAATAAATGCAACCAGACTGTCCTGCCAAGAAAAAAATCCAGTTACAGTGACTGAATTAGGGTTTAGTGGCCCTTGATCCCTGCAAGGGATTAAAGGCAGGTTCACTTGGTCTCCCAGCAATGAATGTCTCAACCAAAAGCTGCTCAAAATGTGCCGTTTAGGGTTAGGTTTAGGGTCAGAGTTAGGGTTAGGGTTATTTGGGCTAGGGTTAGGGTTAGGGTTAGGGTTAGGGTTAGGGTTAGGGTTAGGGTTAGGGTTAGGTTTAGGGTTTGTGTTAGGGTTAGAGTTAGTTGGGTTAGGGTTATGGTTATTAGGGTTAGTGTTAGGGCTACTTCTGTTAGGGTTAGGGTAAGTTGCGTTATGGGTAGGGTTAGTTGGTTATGGTTAGGGTTATTTCGGTTAGGGTTAGGGTTATTTGGGTTAGGGTTAGGGTTAGGGTTAGGGTTAGGGTTAGGGTTAGGGTTAGGGTTAGTTGGGTTAGGGTTATGGTTAGGGTCATTTTGGTAAAGGTTAGGCTTAGGGTTAGTGTTAGGGCTAGTTGGTTTAGGGTTAGGGTTAGGGTTATTTGGTTTTGGGTTGGATTTAGGGTCAGGGTTAGGGTTAGGGTTAGGGTTATATGGGCTAGGGTTAGGGTTAGGGTTAGGGTTATGGTTAGTTGGGTTTGGGTTATGGTTAGGGTTATTTTGGTAAAGGTTAGGCTTATGGTTAGTGTTAGGGCTAGTTGGTTTAGGGTTAGGGTTAGGGTTATTTGGTTTAGGGTTAGGTTTAGGGTCAGGGTTAGGGTTAGGGTTAGGGTTATTTGGGCTAGGGTTAGGGTTAGGGTTAGGGTTAGGGTTAGGGTTAGGGTTATGGTTAGTTGGGTTTGGGTTATGGTTAGGGTAATTTTGGTAAAGGTTAGGCTTAGGGTTAGTGTTAGGGCTATTTGGTTTAGGGTTAGGGTTAGGGTTATTTGGTTTAGGGTTAGGTTTAGGGTCAGGGTTAGGGTTAGGGTTAGGGTTATTTGGGCTAAGGTTAGGGTTAGGGTTAGGGTTAGGGTTAGGGTTAGGGTTATGGTTAGTTGGGTTAGGGTTATGGTTAGGGTTATTTTGGTAAAGGTTAGGCTTATGGTTAGTGTTAGGGCTAGTTGGTTTAGGGTTAGGGTTAGGGTTATTTGGTTTTGGGTTGGGTTTAGGGTCAGGGTTAGGGTTAGGGTTAGGGTTATTTGGGTTAGGGTTAGGGTTAGGGTTAGGGTTAGGGTTAGGGCTATGGTTAGTTGGGTTAGGGTTATGGTTAGGGTTATTTTGGTAAAGGTTAGGCTTAGGGTTAGTGTTAGGGCTAGTTGGTTTAGGGTTAGGGTTAGGGTTATTTGGTTTAGGGTTAGGTTTAGGGTCAGGGTTAGCGTTAGGGTTAGGGTTATATGGGCTAGGGTTAGGGTTAGGGTTAGGGTTATGGTTAGTTGGGTTAGGGTTATGGTTAGGGTTATTTTGGTAAAGGTTAGGCTTATGGTTAGTGTTAGGGCTAGTTGGTTTAGGGTTAGGGTTAGGGTTATTTGGTTTAGGGTTAGGTTTAGGGTCAGGGTTAGGGTTAGGGTTAGGGTTAGGGTTAGGGTTAGGGTTAGGGTTATGGTTAGTTGGGTTTGGGTTATGGTTAGGGTTATTTTGGTAAAGGTTAGGCTTATGGTTAGTGTTAGGGCTAGTTGGTTTAGGGTTAGGGTTAGGGTTATTTGGTTTAGGGTTAGGTTTAGGGTCAGGGTTAGGGTTAGGGTTATTTGGGCTAGGGTTAGGGTTAGGGTTAGGGTTAGGGTTAGGGTTATGGTTAGTTGGGTTAGGGTTATGGTTAGGGTTATTTTGGTAAAGGTTAGGCTTATGGTTAGTGTTAGGGCTAGTTGGTTTAGGGTTAGGGTTAGGGTTATTTGGTTTAGGGTTAGGTTTAGGGTCAGGGTTAGGGTTAGGGTTAGGGTTATTTGGGATAGGGTTAGGGTTAGGGTTAGGGTTAGGGTTATGGTTAGTTGGGTTTGGGTTATGGTTAGGGTTATTTTGGTAAAGGTTAGGCTTATGGTTAGTGTTAGGGCTAGTTGGTTTAGGGTTAGGGTTAGGGTTATTTGGTTTTGGGTTGGGTTTAGGGTCAGGGTTAGGGTTAGGGTTAGGGTTATTTGGGTTAGGGTTAGGGTTAGGGTTAGGGTTAGGGCTATGGTTAGTTGGGTTAGGGTTATGGTTAGGGTTATTTTGGTAAAGGTTAGGCTTAGGGTTAGTGTTAGGGCTAGTTGGTTTAGGGTTAGGGTTAGGGTTATTTGGTTTAGGGTTAGGTTTAGGGTCAGGGTTAGCGTTAGGGTTAGGGTTATATGGGCTAGGGTTAGGGTTAGGGTTAGGGTTATGGTTAGTTGGGTTTGGGTTATGGTTAGGGTTATTTTGGTAAAGGTTAGGCTTATGGTTAGTGTTAGGGCTAGTTGGTTTAGGGTTAGGGTTAGGGTTATTTGGTTTAGGGTTAGGTTTAGGGTCAGGGTTAGGGTTAGGGTTAGGGTTATTTGGGCTAGGGTTAGGGTTAGGGTTAGGGTTAGGGTTAGGGTTAGGGTTATGGTTAGTTGGGTTTGGGTTATGGTTAGGGTTATTTTGGTAAAGGTTAGGCT
>NW_028276373.1:40000-42500 GCF_052056855.1 Sturnus vulgaris
TAGGCTTAAAGTTAGTGTTAGGGCTAGTTGGTTTAGGGTTAGGGTTAGGGTTATTTGGTTTAGGGTTAGGTTTAGGGTCAGGGTTAGGGTTAGGGTTAGGGTTATTTGGGCTAGGGTTAGGGTTAGGGTTAGGGTTAGGGTTAGGGTTAGGGTTAGGGTTATGGTACGTTGGGTTTGGGTTATGGTTAGGGTTATTTTGTAAAGGTTAGGCTTATGGTTAGTGTTAGGGCTAGTTGGTTTAGGGTTATTTGGTTTAGGGTTAGGTTTAGGGTCAGGGTTAGGGTTAGGGTTAGGGTTATTTGGGCTAGGCTTAGGGTTAGGGTTAGGGTTAGGGTTAGGGTTATGATTAGTTGGGATTGGGTTATGGTTAGGGATATTTTGGAAAAGGTTAGGCTTAGGGTTAGTGTTAGGGCTAGTTGGTTTAGGGTTAGGGTTAGGGTTATTTGGTTTAGGGTTAGGTTTAGGGTCAGGGTTAGGGTTAGGGTTAGGGTTATTTGGGCTAGGGTTAGGGTTAGGGTTAGGGTTAGGGTTAGGGTCAGGGTTAGGGTTAGGGTTAGGGTTATTTGGGCTAGGGTTAGGGTTAGGGTTAGGGTTAGGGTTAGTGTTAGGGTTATGGTTAGTTGGGTTAGGGTTATGGTTAGGGATATTTTGGTAAATGTTAGACTTATGGTTAGTGTTAGGGCTAGTTGGTTTAGGGTTAGGGTTAGGGTTATTTGGTTTAGGGTTAGGTTTAGGGTCAGGGTTAGGGTTATGGTTAGGGTTATTTTGGTAAAGGTTAGGGTTAGGGTTAGGGGTAGGGTTATGGTTAGTTGGGTTTGGGTTATGGTTAGGGTTATTTTGGTAAAGGTTAGGCTTATGGTTAGTGTTAGGGCTAGTTGGTTTAGGGTTAGGGTTAGGGTTATTTGGTTTAGGTTTAGGTTTAGGTTTAGGGTCAGGGTTAGGGTTAGGGTTAGGGTTATTTGGGCTAGGGTTAGGGTTAGGGTTAGGGTTAGGGTTAGGGTTAGGGTTATGGTTAGTTGGGTTAGGGTTATGCTTAGGGTTATTTTGGTAAAGGTTAGGCTTATGGTTAGTGTTAGGGCTAGTTGGTTTAGGGTTAGGGTTAGGGTTATTTGGTTTAGGGTTAGGTTTAGGGTCAGGGTTAGGGTTAGGGTTAGGGTTATTTGGGCTAGGGATAGGGTTAGGGTTAGGGTTAGGGTTAGGGTTAGGGTTAGGGTTAGGGTTAGGGTTATGGTTAGTTGGGTTTGGGTTATGGTTTGTTGGGTTTGGGTTATGGTTATGGTTATGGTTAGGGTTAGGGTTAGGGTTAGGGTTATGGTTAGTTGGGTTTGGGTTATGGTTAGGGTTATTTTGGTAAAGGTTAGGCTTATGGTTAGTGTTAGGGCTAGTTGGTTTAGGGTTAGGGTTATGGTTATTTGGTTTAGGGTTAGGTTTAGGGTCAGGTTAAGGGTTAGGGTTAGGGTTATTTGGGCTAGGGTTAGGGTTAGGGTTAGGGTTAGGGTTAGGGTTATGGTTAGTTGGGTTAGGGTTATGGTTAGTGTTATTTTGGTAAAGGTTAGGCTTATGGTTAGTGTTAGGGCTAGTTGGTTTAGGGTTAGGGTTAGGGTTATTTGGTTTAGGGTTAGGTTTAGGGTCAGGGTTAAGGTTAGGGTTAGGGTTATTTGGGCTAGGGTTAGGGTTAGGGTTAGGGTTAGGGTTAGGGTTAGGGTTAGGGTTAGGTGTAGGGTTATGGTTAGGGTTAGGGTTAGGGTTAGGGTTAGGGTTAGGGTTAGGGTTAGGGTTAGGGTTAGGGTTAGGGTTAGGGTTAGGGTTAGGGTTAGGGTTAGGGTTATGGTTAGTTGGGTTTGGGTTATGGTTAGGGTTATTTTGGTAAAGGTTAGGCTTATGGTTAGTGTTAGGGCTAGTTGGTTTATGGTTAGGGTTAGGGTTATTTGGTTTAGGGTTAGGTTTATGGTCAGGGTTAGGGTTAGGGTTATTTGGGCTAGTGTTAGGGTTAGGGTTATGGTTAGTTGGGTTTGGGTTATGGTTAGGGTTATTTTGGTAAAGGTTAGGCTTATGGTTAGTGTTAGGGCTAGTTGGTTTAGGGTTAGGGTTATTTGGTTTAGGGTTAAGTTTAGGGTCAGGGTTAGGGTTAGGGTTAGGGTTATTTGGGCTAGGGTTAGGTTTAGGGTTAGGGTTAGGGTTATTTGGGCTAGGGTTAGGGTTAGGGTTAGGGTTAGGGTTAGGGTTACGGTTAGGGTTAGGGTTAGGGTTATGGTTAGTTGGGTTAGGGTTATGGTTAGGGTTATTTTGGTAAAGGTTAGGCTTATGGTTAGTGTTAGGGCTAGGGTTATTTGGGCTAGGGTTAGGGTTAGGGCTAGGGTTAGGGTTAGGGTTACGGTTAGGGTTAGGGTTAGGGTTATTTGGGCTAGGGTTAGGTTTAGGGTTAGGGTTAGGGTTAGGGTTATTTGGGCTAGTGTTAGGGTTAGGGTTATGGTTAGTTGGGTTTGGGTTATGGTTAGGG
>NW_028276373.1:52500-60000 GCF_052056855.1 Sturnus vulgaris
GTTAGGGTTATTGTTAGTTGGGTTTGGGTTATGGTTAGGGATATTTTGGTAAAGGTTAGGCTTATGGTTAGTGTTAGGGCTAGTTGGTTTAGGGTTAGGGTTAGGGTTATTTGGTTTAGGGTTAGGTTTAGGGTCAGGGTTAGGGTTAGGGTTATTTGGGCTAGGGTTAGGGTTAGGGTTAGGGTTAGGGTTAGGGTTATGGTTAGTTGGGTTAGGGTTATGGTTAGGGTTATTTTGGTAAAGGTTAGGCTTATGGTTAGTGTTAGGGCTAGTTGGTTTAGGGTTAGGGTTAGGGTTATTTGGTTTAGGGTTAGGTTTAGGGTCAGGGTTAGGGTTAGGGTTAGGGTTATTTGGGCTAGGGTTAGGGTTAGGGTTAGGGTTAGGGTTAGGGTTAGGGTTATGGTTAGTTGGGTTTGGGTTATGGTTAGGGTTATTTTGGTAAAGGTTAGGCTTATGGTTAGTGTTAGGGCTAGTTGGTTTAGGGTTAGGGTTAGGGTTATTTGGTTTAGGGTTAGGTTTAGGGTCAGGGTTAGGGTTAGGGTTAGGGTTATTTGGGCTTGGGTTAGGGTTAGGGTTAGGGTTAGGGCTAGGGTTAGGGTTAGGGTTATGGTTAGTTGGGTTAGGGTTATGGTTAGGGTTATTTTGGTAAAGGTTAGGCTTATGGTTAGTGTTAGGGCTAGTTGGTTTAGGGTTAGGGTTAGGGTTATTTGGTTTAGGGTTAGGTTTAGGGTCAGGGTTAGGGTTAGGGTTAGGGTTATTTGGGCTAGGGTTAGGGTTAGGGTTAGGGTTATGGTTAGTTGGGTTTGGGTTATGGTTAGGGTTATTTTGGTAAAGGTTAGGCTTATGGTTAGTGTTAGGGCTAGTTGGTTTAGGGTTAGGGTTAGGGTTATTTGGTTTAGGGTTAGGTTTAGGGTCAGGGTTAGGGTTAGGGTTATTTGGGCTAGGGTTAGGGTTAGGGTTAGGGTTAGGGTTAGGGTTAGGGTTAGGGTTATGGTTAGTTGGGTTAGGGTTAGGGTTAGGGTTATTTTGGTAAAGGTTAGGCTTATGGTTAGTGTTAGGGCTAGTTGGTTTAGGGTTAGGGTTAGGGTTATTTGGTTTAGGGTTAGGTTTAGGGTCAGGGTTAGGGTTAGGGTTAGGGTTATTTGGGCTAGGGTTAGGGTTAGGGTTAGGGTTAGGGTTAGGGTTAGGGTTAGGGTTATGGTTAGTTGGGTTTGGGTTATGGTTAGGGTTATTTTGGTAAAGGTTAGGCTTATGGTTAGTGTTAGGGCTAGTTGGTTTAGGGTTATGGTTAGGGTTATTTGGTTTAGGGTTAGGTTTAGGGTCAGGGTTAGGGTTAGGGTTATTTGGGCTAGGGTTAGGGTTAGGGTTAGGGTTAGGGTTAGGGTTAGGGTTATGGTTAGTTGGGTTTGGGTTATGGTTAGGGTTATTTTGGTAAAGGTTAGGCTTATGGTTAGTGTTAGGGCTAGTTGGTTTAGGGTTAGGGTTAGGGTTATTTGGTTTAGGGTTAGGTTTAGGGTCAGGGTTAGGGTTAGGGTTAGGGTTATTTGGGCTAGGGTTAGGGTTAGGGTTAGGGTTAGGGTTAATTGGGTTAGGGTTATGGTTAGGGTTATTTTGGTAAAGGTTAGGCTTATGGTTAGTGTTAGGGCTAGTTGGTTTAGGGTTAGGGTTAGGGTTATTTGGTTTAGGGTTAGGTTTAGGGTCAGGGTTAGGGTTAGGGTTAGGGTTATTTGGGCTAGGGTTAGGGTTAGGGTTAGGGTTAGGGTTAGGGTTATGGTTAGTTGGGTTTGGGTTATGGTTAGGGTTATTTTGGTAAAGGTTAGGCTTATGGTTAGTGTTAGGGCGAGTTGGTTTAGGGTTAGGGTTAGGGTTATTTGGTTTAGGGTTAGGTTTAGGGTCAGGGTTAGGGTTAGGGTTATTTGGTTTAGGGTTAGGGTTAAAGTTAGGGTTAGGGTTAGGGTTAGGGTTATGTTTAGTTGGGTTTGGGTAATGGTTAGGGTTATTTTGGTAAAGGTTAGGCTTATGGTTATTGTTAGGGCTAGTTGGTTTAGGGTTAGGGTTAGGGTTATTTGGTTTAGGGTTAGGTTTAGGGTCAGGGTTAGGGTTAGGGTTAGGGTTATTTGGGCTAGGGTTAGGGTTAGGGTTAGGGTTAGGGTTAGGGTTATGGTTAGTTGGGTTTGGGTTATGGTTAGGGTTATTTTGGTAAAGGTTAGGCTTATGATTAGTGTTAGGGCTAGTTGGTTTAGGGTTAGGGTTAGGGTTATTTGGTTTAGGTTTAGGTTTGGGGTCAGGGTTAGGGTTAGGGTTAGGGTTATTTGGGCTAGGGTTAGGGTTAGGGTTAGGGTTAGGGTTAGGGTTAGGGTTAGGGTTAGGGTTAGGGTTATGGTTAGTTGGGTTTGGGTTATGGTTAGGGTTATTTTGATAAAGGTTAGGCTTATGGTTAGTGTTAGGGTTAGGGTTAGGGTTATGGTTAGTTGGGTTTGGGTTATGGTTAGGGTTATTTTGGTAAAGGTTAGGCTTATGGTTAGTGTTAGGGCTAGTTGGTTTAGGGTTAGGGTTAGGGTTATTTGGGCTAGGGTTAGGGTTAGGGTTAGGGTTAGGGTTAGGGTTATGGTTAGTTGGGTTTGGGTTATGGTTAGGGTTATTTTGGTAAAGGTTAGGCTTATGGTTAGTGTTAGGGCTAGTTGGTTTAGGGTTAGGGTTAGGGTTATTTGGTTTAGGGTTAGGTTTAGGGTCAGGGTTAGGGTTAGGGTTAGGGTTATTTGGGCTAGGGTTAGGGTTAGGGTTAGGGTTAGGGTTATGGTTAGTTGGGTTAGGGTTATGGTTAGGGTTATTTTGGTAAAGGTTAGGCTTATGGTTAGTGTTAGGGCTAGTTGGTTTAGGGTTAGGGTTAGGGTTATTTGGTTTAGGGTTAGGTTTAGGGTCAGGGTTAGGGTTAGGGTTAGGGTTATTTGGGCTAGGGTTAGGGTTAGGGTTAGGGTTAGGGTTATGGTTAGTTGGGTTTGGGTTATGGTTAGGGTTATTTTGGTAAAGGTTAGGCTTATGGTTAGTGTTAGGGCTAGTTGGTTTAGGGTTAGGGTTAGGGTTATTTGGTTTAGGGTTAGGTTTAGGGTCAGGGTTAGGGTTAGGGTTATTTGGGCTAGGGTTAGGGTTAGGGTTAGGGTTAGGGTTAGGGTTAGGGTTAGGGTTAGGGTTAGTTGGGTTAGAGTTATGGTTAGGGTTATTTTGGTAAAGGTTAGGCTCAGGGTTAGTGTTAGGGCTAGTTGGTTTAGGGTTAGGGTTAGGGTTATTTGGTTTAGGGTTAGGTTTAGGGTCAGGGTTATGGTTAGGGTTAGGGTTATATGGGCTAGGGTTAGGGTTAGGGTTAGGGTTAGGGTTATGGTTAGTTGGGTTTGGGTTATGGTTAGGATTATTTTGGTAAAGGTTGGGCTTAGGGTTAGTGTTAGGGCTAGTTGGTTTAGGGTTAGGGTTAGGGTTATTTGGTTTAGGGTTAGGTTTAGGGTCAGGGTTAGGGTTAGGGTTAGGGTTATTTGGGCTAGGGTTAGGGTTAGGGTTAGGGTTAGGGTTAGGGTTAGGGTTATGGTTAGTTGGGTTAGGGTTATGGTTAGGGTTATTTTGGTAAAGGTTAGGCTTATGGTTAGTGTTAGGGCTAGTTGGTTTAGGGTTAGGGTTAGGGTTATTTGGTTTAGGGTTTGGTTTAGGGTCAGGGTTAGGGTTAGGTTTAGGGCTAGGCTTATTTGGGCTAGGGTTAGGGTTAGGGTTAGGGTTAGGGTTAGGGTTAGGGTTATGGTTAGTTGGGTTAGGGTTATGGTTAGGGTTATTTTGGTAAAGGTTAGGCTTATGGTTAGTGTTAGGGATAGTTGGTTTAGGGTTAGGGTTAGGGTTATTTGGTTTAGGGTTAGGTTTAGGGTCAGGGTTAGGGTTAGGGTTAGGGTTATTTGGGCTAGGGTTAGGGTTAGGGTTAGGGTTAGGGTTAGGGTTATGGTTAGTTGGGTTTGGGTTATGGTTAGGGTTATTTTGGTAAAGGTTAGGCTTATGGTTAGTGTTAGGGCTAGTTGGTTTAGGGTTAGGGTTAGGGTTATTTGGTTTAGGGTTAGGTTTAGGGTCAGGGTTAGGGTTAGGGTTAGGGTTATTTGGGCTAGGGTTAGGGTTAGGGTTAGGGTTAGGGTTATGGTTAGTTGGGTTAGGGTTATGGTTAGGGTTATTTTGGTAAAGGTTAGGCTTATGGTTAGTGTTAGGGCTAGTTGGTTTAGGGTTAGGGTTAGGGTTATTTGGTTTAGGGTTAGGTTTAGGGTCAGGGTTAGGGTTAGGGTTAGGGTTAGGGTTATTTGGGCTACGGTTAGGGTTAGGGTTAGGGTTAGGGTTAGGGTTATGGTTAGTTGGGTTTGGGTTATGGTTAGGGTTATTTTGGTAAAGGTTAGGCTTATGGTTAGTGTTAGGGCTAGTTGGTTTAGGGTTAGGGTTAGGGTTATTTGGTTTAGGGTTAGGTTTAGGGTCAGGGTTAGGGTTAGGGTTAGGGTTATTTGGGCTAGGGTTAGGGTTAGGGTTAGGGTTAGGGTTAGGGTTATGGTTAGTTGGGTTAGGGTTATGGTTAGGGTTATTTTGGTAAAGGTTAGGCGTATGGTTAGTGTTAGGGCTAGTTGGTTTAGGGTTAGGGTTAGGGTTATTTGGTTTAGGGTTAGGTTTAGGGTCAGGGTTAGGGTTAGGGTTAGGGTTATTTGGGCTAGGGTTAGGGTTAGGGTTAGGGTTAGGGTTAGGGTTAGGGTTAGGGTTAGTTGGGTTAGAGTTATGGTTAGGGTTATTTTGGTAAAGGTTAGGCTTAGGGTTAGTGTTAGGGCTAGTTGGTTTAGGGTTAGGGTTAGGGTTATTTGGTTTAGGGTTAGGTTTAGGGTCAGGGTTAGGGTTAGGGTTAGGGTTTTTTGGGCTAGGGTTAGGCTTAGGGTTAGGGTTAGGGTTAGGGTTAGGGTTAGGGTTAGGTGGGTTTGGGTTATGGTTAGGGTTATTTTGGTAAAGGTTAGGCTTATGGTTAGTGTTAGGGCTAGTTGGTTTAGGGTTAGGGTTAGGGTTATTTGGTTTAGGGTTAGGTTTAGGGTCAGGGTTAGGGTTAGGGTTAGGGTTATTTGGGCTAGGGTTAGGGTTAGGGTTAGGGTTAGTTGGGTTAGGGTTATGGTTAGGGTTATTTTGGTAAAGGTTAGGCTTATGGTTAGTGTTAGGGCTAGTTGGTTTAGGGTTAGGGTTAGGGTTATTTGGTTTAGGGTTAGGTTTAGGGTCAGGGTTAGGGTTAGGGTTAGGGTTATTTGGGCTAGGGTTAGGGTTAGGGTTAGGGTTAGGGTTAGGGTTAGGGTTATGGTTAGTTGGGTTTGGGTTATGGTTAGGGCTATTTTGGTAAAGGTTAGGCTTATGGTTAGTGTTAGGGCTAGTTGGTTTAGGGTTAGGGTTAGGGTTATTTGGTTTAGGGTTAGGTTTAGGGTCAGGGTTAGGGTTAGGGTTAGGGTTATTTGGGCTAGGGTTACGGTTAGGGTTAGGGTTAGGGTTAGGGTTATGGTTAGTTGGGTTAGGGTTATGGTTTGGGTTATTTTGGTAAAGGTTAGGCTTATGGTTAGTGTTAGGGCTAGTTGGTTTAGGGTTAGGGTTAGGGTTATTTGGTTTAGGGTTAGGTTTAGGGTCAGGGTTAGGGTTAGGGTTAGGGTTATTTGGGCTAGGGTTAGGGTTAGGGTTAGGGTTAGGGTTAGGGTTAGGGTTATGGTTAGTTGGGTTTGGGTTATGGTTAGGGTTATTTTGGTAAAGGTTAGGCTTATGGTTAGTGTTAGGGCTAGTTGGTTTAGGGTTAGGGTTAGGGTTATTTGGTTTAGGGTTAGGTTTAGGGTCAGGGTTAGGGTTAGGGTTAGGGTTATTTGGGCTAGGGTTAGGGTTAGGGTTAGGGTTAGGGTTAGGGTTAGTTGGGTTAGAGTTATGGTTAGGGTTATTTTGGTAAAGGTTAGGCTTAGGGTTAGTGTTAGGGCTAGTTGGTTTAGGGTTAGGGTTAGGGTTATTTGGTTTAGGGTTAGGTTTAGGGTCAGGGTTAGGGTTAGGGTTAGGGTTATATGGGCTAGGGTTAGGGTTAGGGTTAGGGTTAGGGTTAGGGTTAGGGTTAGGGTTAGGGTTATGGTTAGGTGGGTTTGGGTTATGGTTAGGGTTATTTTGGTAAAGGTTAGGCTTAGGTTTAGTGTTAGGGCTATTTGGTTTAGGGTTATGGTTAGGGTTATTTGGTTTAGGGTTAGGTTTAGGGTCAGGGTTAGGGTTAGGGTTAGGGTTATTTGGGCTAGGGTTAGGGTTAGGGTTAGGGTTAGTTGGGTTAGGGTTATGGTTAGGGTTATTTTGGTAAAGGTTAGGCTTATGGTTAGTGTTAGGGCTAGTTGGTTTAGGGTTAGGGTTAGGGTTATTTGGTTTAGGGTTAGGTTTAGGGTCAGGGTTAGGGTTAGGGTTAGGGTTATTTGGGCTAGGGTTAGGGTTAGGGTTAGGGTTAGGGTTAGGGTTAGGGTTATGGTTAGTTGGGTTTGGGTTATGGTTAGGGCTATTTTGGTAAAGGTTAGGCTTATGGTTAGTGTTAGGGCTAGTTGGTTTAGGGTTAGGGTTAGGGTTATTTGGTTTAGGGTTAGGTTTAGGGTCAGGGTTAGGGTTAGGGTTAGGGTTATTTGGGCTAGGGTTACGGTTAGGGTTAGGGTTAGGGTTAGGGTTATGGTTAGTTGGGTTAGGGTTATGGTTAGGGTTATTTTGGTAAAGGTTAGGCTTATGGTTAGTGTTAGGGCTAGTTGGTTTAGGGTTAGGGTTAGGGTTATTTGGTTTAGGGTTAGGTTTAGGGTCAGGGTTAGGGTTAGGGTTAGGGTTATTTGGGCTAGGGTTAGGGTTAGGGTTAGGGTTAGGGTTAGGGTTAGGGTTATGGTTAGTTGGGTTTGGGTTATGGTTAGGGTTATTTTGGTAAAGGTTAGGCTTATGGTTAGTGTTAGGGCTAGTTGGTTTAGGGTTAGGGTTAGGGTTATTTGGTTTAGGGTTAGGTTTAGGGTCAGGGTTAGGGTTAGGGTTAGGGTTATTTGGGCTAGGGTTAGGGTTAGGGTTAGGGTTAGGGTTAGGGTTAGTTGGGTTAGAGTTATGGTTAGGGTTATTTTGGTAAAGGTTAGGCTTAGGGTTAGTGTTAGGGCTAGTTGGTTTAGGGTTAGGGTTAGGGTTATTTGGTTTAGGGTTAGGTTTAGGGTCAGGGTTAGGGTTAGGGTTAGGGTTATATGGGCTAGGGTTAGGGTTAGGGTTAGGGTTAGGGTTAGGGTTAGGGTTAGGGTTAGGGTTAGGGTTATGGTTAGGTGGGTTTGGGTTATGGTTAGGGTTATTTTGGTAAAGGTTAGGCTTAGGTTTAGTGTTAGGGCTATTTGGTTTAGGGTTATGGTTAGGGTTATTTGGTTTAGGGTTAGGTTTAGGGTCAGGGTTAGGGTTAGGGTTATTTGGGCTAGGGTTAGGGTTAGGGTTAGGGTT
>NW_028276373.1:87500-90000 GCF_052056855.1 Sturnus vulgaris
AGTGTTAGGGCTAGTTGGTTTAGGGTTAGGGTTAGGGTTATTTGGTTTAGGGTTAGGTTTAGGGTCAGGGTTAGGGTTAGGGTTAGGGTTATTTGGGCTAGGGTAAGGGTTAGGGTTAGGGTTAGGGGTTATGGTTAGTTGGGTTAGGGTTATGGTTAGGGTTATTTTGGTAAAGGTTAGGCTTATGGTTAGTGTTAGGGCTAGTTGGTTTAGGGTTAGGGTTAGGGTTATTTGGTTTAGGGTTAGGTTTAGGGTCAGGGTTAGGGTTAGGGTTAGGGTTATTTGGGCTAGGGTTAGGGTTAGGGTTAGGATTAGGGTTAGGGTTAGGGTTAGGGTTAGGGTTATGGTTAGTTGGGTTAGGGTTATGGTTAGGGTTATTTTGGTAAAGGTTAGGCTTATGGTTAGTGTTAGGGCTAGTTGGTTTAGGGTTAGGGGTTATTTGGTTTAGGGTTAGGTTTAGGGTCAGGGTTAGGGTTAGGGTTAGGGTTATTTGGGCTAGGGTTAGGGTTAGGGTTAGGGTTAGGGTTAGGGTTAGGGTTAGGGTTAGGGTTAGGGTTAGGGTTAGGGTTAGGGTTATGGTTAGTTGGGTTTGGGTTATGGTTAGGGTTATTTTGGTAAAGGTTAGGCTTATGGTTAGTGTTAGGGCTAGTTGGTTTAGGGTTAGGGTTAGGGTTATTTGGTTTAGGGTTAGGTTTAGGGTCAGGGTTAGGGTTAAGGTTAGGGTTATTTGGGCTAGGGTTAGGGTTAGGGTTAGGGTTAGGGTTAGGGTTATGGTTAGTTGGGTTAGGGTTATGGTTAGGGTTATTTTGGTAAAGGTTAGGCTTATGGTTAGTGTTAGGGCTAGTTGGTTTAGGGTTAGGGTTAGGGTTATTTGGTTTAGGGTTAGGTTTAGGGTCAGGGTTAGGGTTAGGGTTAGGGTTATTTGGGCTAGGGTTAGGGTTAGGGTTAGGGTTAGGGTTAGGGTTAGGGTTAGGGTTATGGTTAGTTGGGTTTGGGTTATGGTTAGGGTTATTTTGGTAAAGGTTAGGCTTATGGTTAGTGTTAGGGCTAGTTGGTTTAGGGTTAGGGTTAGGGTTATTTGGTTTAGGGTTAGGTTTAGGGTCAGGGTTAGGGTTAGGGTTAGGGTTATTTGGGCTAGGGTTAGGGTTAGGTTAGGGTTAGGGTTAGGGTTAGTTGGGTTAGAGTTATGGTTAGGGTTATTTTGGTAAAGGTTAGGCTTAGGGTTAGTGTTAGGGCTAGTTGGTTTAGGGTTAGGGTTAGGGTTATTTGGATTAGGGTTAGGTTTAGGGTCAGGGTTAGGGTTAGGGTTAGGGTTATATGGGCTAGGGTTAGGGTTAGGGTTAGGGTTAGGGTTAGGGTTAGGGTTAGGGTTAGGGTTAGGGTTAGGGTTAGGGTTAGGGTTATGGTTAGGTGGGTTTGGGTTATGGTTAGGGTTATTTTGGTAAAGGTTAGGCTTAGGTTTAGTGTCAGGGCTATTTGGTTTAGGGTTATGGTTAGGGTTATTTGGTTTAGGGTTAGGTTTAGGGTCAGGGTTAGGGTTAGGGTTAGGTTATTTGGGCTAGGGTTAGGGTTAGGGTTAGGGTTAGGGTTAGGGTTAGGGTTAGGGTTATGGTTAGTTGGGTTTGGGTTATGGTTAGGGTTATTTTGGTAAAGGTTAGGCTTATGGTTAGTGTTAGGGCTAGTTGGTTTAGGGTTAGGGTTAGGGTTATTTGGTTTAGGGTTAGGTTTAGGGTCAGGGTTAGGGTTAGGGTTAGGGTTATTTGGGCTAGGGTTAGGGTTAGGGTTAGGGTTAGGGTTAGGGTTATGGTTAGTTGGGTTTGGGTTATGGTTAGGGTTATTTTGGTAAAGGTTAGGCTTATGGTTAGTGTTAGGGCTAGTTGGTTTAGGGTTAGGGTTAGGGTTATTTGGTTTAGGGTTAGGTTTAGGGTCAGGGTTAGGGTTAGGGTTAGGGTTATTTGGGCTAGGGTAAGGGTTAGGGTTAGGGTTAGGGTTAGGGTTAGGGTTAGGGTTAGGGTTAGGGTTAGGGTTAGGGTTAGGGTTAGGGTTAGGGTTAGGGTTAGGGTTAGGGTTATGGTTAGGTGGGTTCGGGTTATGGTTAGGGTTATTTTGGTAAAGGTTAGGCTTAGGTTTAGTGTTAGGGCTAGTTGGTTAGGGTTAGGGTTAGGGTTATTTGGTTTAGGGTTAGGTTTAGGGTCAGGGTTAGGGTTAGGGTTATTTGGGCTAGGGTTAGGGTTAGGGTTAGGGTTAGGGTTAGGGTCAGGGTTAGGGTTATGGTTAGTTGGGTTAGGGTTATGGTTAGGGTTATTTTGGTAAAGGTTAGGCTTATGGTTAGTGTTAGGGCTAGTTGGTTTAGGGTTATGGTTAGGGTTATTTGGTTTAGGGTTAGGTTTAGGGTCAGGGTTAGGGTTAGGGTTTTTTGGGCTAGGGTTAGGGTTAGGGTTAGGGTTAGGGTTATGGTTAGTTGGGTTAGGGTTATGGTTAGAGTTATTTTGGTAAAGGT